>NC_134900.1:36544299-36549299 GCF_041734735.1 Babylonia areolata
GTGTGTCAAGTCCTCTCTGTGTATTGCGAACAGTGTGTCACGTGCTCTGTGTTGCGGGCTGTGTGTTGTCACGTGCTGTCTGTGTCGCGTGTTTTTTCGTGTCTTGCTGTGTGTCGCGTGCTCTTGTCGTGCGCTGTGTATTACGTGCAGTGCCTAGTAGTGAACATCGCGCGCTGTGTGTCACACGCTGTATATCACCTACTGTGTGTCCGTGATGTGTGTCACACGCTGTGTGTCAAGTTCTGTTCGTCTCGTGCAGTGTGTCACGTGCACCGTGTGTGTGTGTGTGTGTGTGTGTGTGTGTGTGTTTGACGTGCAGGGAGCGGAAACTACAGCACCCTGCAGTGGGCCGGAGACCAGAACGTGGACTGGTCCCCCAGTGACGGCCTGCCCTCCACCATCACCGCCGCCCTGTCGCTGGCCATGTCCGGCCTGACCTTGACCCACTTTGACATTGGCGGCTTCACCACCTTCGCCTCCTTCACCCCGCCCCTCGTGCGCTCCGAGCAGCTGCTGCTGAGGTCGGCGGAGATGGCCGTCTTCACGCCCGTCTTCAGGACGCATGAAGGTCAAGGTTGTGCGGGATGTGTGTGTGTGTGTGTTGGGGGGGGGGGGGCGGGGTTGGGTGTATGTGTGTGTGTGTGTGTGTTTTCTCTGTGTGTGTATGTTTGTGTGTGTGTGTGTGTCTTCGCGTGTGCGTGTGTGTAAGTTGTGTATAATGGATAAATGCACACACACACACACACACAAAGCATTCTGAACCCCTTCAACTGACATCACACCCCCTGACCCCCCTGACCCGCTCCACAGGCAGCCAGCCGTGGGCCAACGTGCAGTTCTACTCCAGCAGGGCCACCCTCCTCAAGTTCGCCCGCCTCTCCCGCATGTTCTCCGCCCTGCAGAACTACAGCCGGCACGTGGTGTCCGTGGCCTCCCGCACAGGCCTGGCCGCCCAGCGACCCCTCTTCCTCAACTACCCCTCCGACCCCTCCTCCTACCACGCCCCCTACCACTACATGTACGGCCCGGACCTGCTGGTCGCCCCTGTCTGCCGGCCTGACGTCACTTCCCGTGACGTCTACCTGCCACGTGACCCGGAAACAGCCTGGGTCTTCCTGTGGGACGAGTCCATGATCGTGAGGGGGGGCATGACGGTGACTGTTCCCGCCCCTCTGGGCAAGCCCCCTGTCTTCTACCGCAGCGTCTCTCCCTACGTGTCTGTCTTCAGGGCCGTGGCCTCGGAACCCTTAGTGCAGCTGCCTCCCTACGTTCCCAGTGATCCCGAGCCTGGGGCTGGTGGTGGTGATGGTGGTGGGGAGTCTGGGGGGTCGGCGAATGGTAGTGGTGGTGGTGGTGGTGGTGTGGGGGCTTTCTCCGCTGGCTGGGTTTGGGTTTGGGTCCTCTTCTTCTTCGTGGCGAGAATGTTGGAGGAGTGAAATGTTTAAGGCTGTGTATTTTCGTGTTTTTTTTTTCTTTTCGTTTTTTTGGCTTTCTTTGCGTAAGGTATTTCTTTCTTTCTTGCTTTCATTTTTTTCTTGCTGTATTTTCCGTTATAGTTTCGGCGTCTTCATTCTTTTCTTTCCTTCTTTGGGTATTATGATTTCACCAGCTCCACCTTTCATTTTTCCGTGCATAGATTGTCTTTCTCTATTAAAAAAACCCCACAAAAAACAAAAATAACAACCTCGCTTTCTTTCTTTCCATTTACATTTTTTCTTAGGTGGCAGAATGGTTAAGACGCTTATCACAGTGTCCGTCAGTGTCTGGGTTCGATTCCCGCTCTCGGCCGACTGAAAAATCAATCTGAGTTTCTCGTCCTTCGGCTGAGACGACAAACCGAGGTCCCGTGTGCAGCACAGACTTGGCGAACTGAAAAAGAACCCACGGCAACAAAAGTGTTGTCCCCTGGCAAAAATTCTGTAGAGGAAATCTACTCAGGTAGACACACACACACACACACATACACACACACACACACACACACACACACACACACACACACACACACGTAGATAGATAGATAGAGAGACAGACAGACAGATAGATAGATAGACAGAGAGACAGATAGATAGGTAGATAGGTAGATAGATCGACGGACAGATAGATAGGCAGACAGATTGATAGATAGCTAGATAGACAGACAGATAGATATATAGATAGACAGACAGACAGACAGATAGATATATAGATAGATAAATAGATAGATAGATAGATAGATAGACATGCACTCAAAGAGACTGGCGCGTTGGGTTCTGCTGCTGTCAGTCATCTGCCTGGCTGGTGTGGTGTAGCGTGGATGGGTTTGTCCGAACGCAGTGATGCCTACTTGAGATCCTGAAACTATTCTTTATCATCTGCTTCCGTGTCTTAGCGTCTGAGATGTTATGGAGAACATTTCACACTGCAAAAAGCTTATAGAGAACATTTTACACTGCAAAAAGCAGAGCAAAAATCAAAGCATTTTTTTGAAGATGCTGCGACTGATATGATAAGCATTTTGAATTCCAGAGTATTTTCGTATTCTTTAACACTTGCTCGGACATTTAATGTTATATTAGATGGAACATACATGGAAGCTCTTATATGATTAAACAGATGAAATGCAATGTCTTCTTCGTTTTGTAAATGCATGCAGGAATGTGCTTGCGTGTGTGTATGTTTCAGTGTGTATGTGTATGTCTGAGTGCATACATTCGTGCGTCCCTGCATACATACGTGCTTGTGTGTCTCATCGCCGTGTAACATACAAAGAGTTTCATCAGAGTACGACAAAGACTTTCAACGCCGTATGACAAAGAGTTTCATCAGCGTATGACAAACAGTTTCAACGCCGTATGACAAAGAGTTTCATCAGCGTATGACAAAGAATTTCAACGCCGTATGACATACAAAGAGATTCATCAGCGTATGACAAAGAGTTTTGTCACCGTATGACGAACAAAGAGTTAATGACAAACAGTTTAATCACTGTATGGCAAACACTTTAATCACCGATTGACAAACAGTTTAATCACCGTGTGACAAACAGTTTAATCACCGTATGACAAACAGTTTAATCACCGAATGCCAGTTTCATCGCTGTATGGCAAACATTTTAATCACTGTATAACAAACATTTTAATCACTGTATAACAAACATTTTAATCACCATATGACAAACACTTTCATCATCAAATGACAAACACTTTCATCACCGTGTCACAGTTTCATCGCCGTATTGCAAACATTCTAATCACCGTATGACAAACAGTTTAATCACAGTGTCACAAATATTCTAATCACCGTATGACAGTTTAATCACCGAATGACAAACAGTTTAATCGCCGAATGACATACGCTTTCATCACCACATGACAAACAGTTTCATCACCGAATGACAAACAGTTTAATCATCAAAATGACAAACAGTTTAATCACCGTGTGACAAACAAACAGGTTTAATCACCGAATGACAAACAAAAAGTTTCATCACCATATGATTAATAAAGACATTAAGACCATCACTTTGTGTTGTCTGGGGGGAAAACGGAGGGGATAAAAAACGCTGGAAAGAGGCAGACTCTGAGGCCAGACTTGAAACGTGTTTCAGCACTGTATGACTAACCAACACCCCAAGAAAACGGACCTCACTTAATGATAATTAATTTTATGGATACTTATGTAGCACCTATCCGCGGTCGCAGACCAAGCTCTAAGCGCTTTGCAAACACGGAGTCATTCGCACAAAGGGCCGCCTTCCTGACAGCTGCCACTGGGCGCTCATCTTTCGTTTCCTGTTAAAAGTCACGCACACATACACACTCAGACAGACATGTAACATTTTACGTGTATGATCATTTAATCTATTTACCCCGCCATGCAGGCACCGATACTACGTTTTTAGGGGGTGTGCATGCTGTGTATGTTCTTGTTTCCATAACCTATCGATTGCTGACATTGCTAACAGGATCTTTAACGTGCGAAAACTGATCTTCTGCGTGCGTATACACACGAAGGGGGTTCAGGCATTATCAGGTCTGCACATATGTTGAAGTGGGGGGTAAAAAAAAAAAAAAAAAAATCCCCACCCTTTACCCACCAGGCACCATTACAGAGATTCAATTGTTAGGGGTTGGTGCCCAACACCAAAACCACAACCACCCCCACCCCCACCGCAAGGTCAAAGAGCAGCTGAGAAGCGGAACAGGTGGCGCTGCGGTCTACTTCCGGTTTTTGGGATTCGGGCACGTAGGTTGGCAGGTTGACCAGCGGCTCTGAGGCCACGTGACGGAACACGTGCACAAAGGCGGAGGTGTTGCGATAGAAAACAGGGGGCTGACCCAGAGGGGAGGCCACTCTGACCGTCTCCCCTCCTTCAGAGGTGACGGACTCGTCCCACAGGAAGACCCAGCTGGCTTCCGGGTCACGTGGCAGGTAGACGTCACGGGAAGTGACGTCAGGCCGGCAGACAGGGGCGACCAGCAGGTCCGGGCCGTACATGTAGTGGTAGGGGGCATGGTAGGAGGGCGCGTCAGACGGGTAGTTGAGGAAGAGGGGTCGCTGGGCGGCCAGGCCTGTGTGGGAGGCCACGGACACCACGTGCCGGCTGTAGTTCTGCAGGGCGGAGAACATGCGGGAGAGGCGGGCGAACTTGAGGAGGGTGGCCCTGCTGGAGTAGAACTGCACGTTGGCTGAGGG
Source organism: Babylonia areolata (assembly GCF_041734735.1). Lineage (NCBI taxonomy): Eukaryota > Metazoa > Mollusca > Gastropoda > Neogastropoda > Buccinidae > Babylonia > Babylonia areolata. The sequence goes on from NC_134900.1 coordinate 36,548,977, forward strand.
CTGGTTGCCTGGGTAACGCGGGAGGAAACACAGTTTGTCAGGTAGTGTTGAACAACAGATGTGCAGAATCAACATGCATTGTCAGAGACAGCGTTGAACAACACACGTGAGAAAAAAAACAACCCATCATTCACAGTTCTGGCACCGTTGATTAGCATGCACCTTTTTTCTCTTCACACCTGGTGTCTGGCTCATGATGTCATCCATCAAAGCAACGTCATTAGTTAAAGACTTGTACGTCATCCATCAAAGCAACGTCATTAGTTAAAGACTTGTTCGCCATCCATCAAAGCAACGTCATTAGTTGAAGACTTGTTCGCCAT
>NC_134900.1:36554299-36561799 GCF_041734735.1 Babylonia areolata
ATTACAGGTTACCAGTAGCAGATCTAAAGACCTGACCTGACCTACCTAGGTAGGGTAGCATTGCGAGGAATGTGGGTAGGTAGGTAGGGTAGCATTGCGAGGAAAGTGGGTAGGTAGGTAGGGTAGCATTGCGAGGAAAGTGGGTAGGTAGGTAGGGTAGCATTGCGAGGAAAGTGGGTAGGTAGGTAGGTAGGGTAGCATTGGGAGGAAAGTGGGTAGGTAGGGTAGCATTGGGAGGAAAGTGGGTAGGTAGGTAGGGTAGCATTGCGAGGAAAGTGGGTAGGTAGGGTAGCATTGGGAGGAAAGTGGGTAGGTAGGTAGGGTAGCATTGCGAGGAAAGTGGGTTGGTAGGTAGGGTAGCATTGCGAGGAAAGTGGGTAGGTAGGTAGGGTAGCATTGCGAGGAAAGTGGGTAGGTAGGGTAGCATTGCGAGGAATGTGGGTAGGTAGGGTAGCATTGCGAGGAAAGTGGGTAGGTAGGGTAGCATTGCGAGGAAAGTGGGTAGGTAGGGTAGCATTGCGAGGAAAGTGGGTAGGTAGGTAGGGTAGCATTGGGAGGAAAGTGGGTAGGTAGATAGAGTAGCATTGCGAGGAATGTGGGTAGGTAGGTAGGGTAGCATTGCGAGGAAAGTGGGTAGGTAGGTAGGGTAGCATTGCGAGGAATGTGGGTAGGTAGGTAGGGTAGCATTGCGAGGAAAGTGGGTAGGTAGGGTAGCATTGCGAGGAAAGTGGGTAGGTAGGTAGGGTAGCATTGGGAGGAAAGTGGGTAGGTAGATAGAGTAGCATTGCGAGGAATGTGGGTAGGTAGGTAGGGTAGCATTGCGAGGAAAGTGGGTAGGTAGGTAGGGTAGCATTGGGAGGAAAGTGGGTAGGTAGGTAGGGTAGCATTGCGAGGAAAGTGGGTTGGTAGGTAGGGTAGCATTGCGAGGAAAGTGGGTAGGTAGGTAGGGTAGCATTGCGAGGAAAGTGGGTTGGTAGGTAGGGTAGCATTGCGAGGAAAGTGGGTAGGTAGGTAGGGTAGCATTGCGAGGAAAGTGGGTAGGTAGGTAGGGTAGCATTGGGAGGAAAGTGGGTAGGTAGGGTAGCGATGGGAGGAAAGTGGGTAGGTAGGTAGGGTAGCATTGCAAGGAAAGTGGGTTGGTAGGTAGGGTAGCATTGCGAGGAAAGTGGGTAGGTAGGGTAGCATTGCGAGGAAAGTGGGTAGGTAGGGTAGCATTGCGAGGAATGTGGGTAGGTAGGGTAGCATTGGGAGGAAAGTGGGTAGGTAGGGTAGCATTGGGAGGAAAGTGGGTAGGTAGGTAGGGTAGCATTGCGAGGAAAGTGGGTTGGTAGGTAGGGTAGCATTGCGAGGAAAGTGTGTAGGTAGGTAGGGTAGCATTGCGAGGAATGTGGGTAGGTAGGGTAGCATTGGGAGGAAAGTGGGTAGGTAGGGTAGCATTGGGAGGAAAGTGGGTAGGTAGGTAGGGTAGCATTGCGAGGAAAGTGGGTAGGTAGATAGAGTAGCATTGCGAGGAATGTGGGTAGGTAGGTAGGGTAGCATTGGGAGGAAAGTGGGTAGGTAGGTAGGGTAGCATTGCCAGGAAAGTGGGTAGGTAGGTAGGGTAGCATTGCGAGGAAAGTGGGTAGGTAGGTAGGGTAGCATTGCCAGGAAAGTGGGTAGGTAGGTATGGTAGCATTGGGAGGAAAGTGGGTAGGTAGGTAGGGTAGCATTGCGAGGAAAGTGGGTAGGTAGGTAGGGTAGCATTGGGAGGAAAGTGGGTAGGTAGATAGAGTAGCATTGCGAGGAATGTGGGCAGGTAGGGGGGGTAGCATTCCGAGGAAAGTGGGTAGGTAGGTAGGGTAGCATTGCGAGGAAAGTGGGTAGGTAGGTAGGGTAGCATTGCGAGGAAAGTGGGTAGGTAGGTAGGGTAGCATTGCGAGGAAAGTGGGTAGGTAGGTAGGGTAGCATTGCGAGGAAAGTGGGTAGGTAGGTAGGGTAGCATTGCGAGGAAAGTGTGTAGGTAGGTAGGGTAGCATTGCGAGGAAAGTGGTTAGGTAGGTACGGTAGCATTGCGAGGAAAGTGGGTAGGTAGGTTAGCATTGCGAGGTTTCAGTTTCAGTTTCAGTGGCTCAAGGAGGCGTCACTGCATTCGGACAAATCCATATACGTTACACAACATCTGCCAAGCAGATGCCTGACCAGCAGCGTAACCCAACGTGCTTAGTCAGGCCTTGAGGGGAAAAAAAGAAAAAAAAGAAAGGTGAATATTTTTTTTTTTTAAAGGTGAATTAAAAAAAGAAACGAAAAAAAGGTGAATTAAAAAAACTACTACCACTACAAATAAAATATGTATGAGGCGCAAAAAACTTGATGAAGTCAACTATAAGCGTACATAAATAAGTAAATAAATGAATAAATAGATAAATAATAATCATAATATAAGAAGGTAGTAATAATTATAATAATAATAATAATAATAATAATGATAATAATAATAACAATAATAAATAGATAAATAAATAAGACAACAATGATGATAAATAAGCAATTAAATGTAAAACATGGAGACACACATTCACCCATACACCAACATATGCATAACAGATATGCACCAAACATGCAGTTTCACCGATATGAAAGCACAGTCAAATACACATAAACGTACATGAGCCTCAACACACACACACACACACACACACACACATTACCCTGCACCTCCTCTACCTCCCTCCTCCACACACTCATTTCTAGGCTACGTATCGGAGCTTCTACGGCACACACACACACACACACACACACACACACACACACACACACACACACACACACACACACACACACACACACACACAGATGAACACTTACTTTTACAAGCACACACATATACGCCCATATCCCCCACCCCCAACCCCAGACACATATATACAAAGATATATATACACACCCGCACGTATCAATATCCCGTTGCTCCCACATGCACAATGTAGGCATGCATACACTCACATACCTCATCCTCTGCCCCCCCTCCCCTCCGCACCGCCCCCACTCACACACACACACACACACACACACACACACACACACACACACACGACACATTCGCACGTGCACAGAACTCTCCTGACACTTGTGTACACTTACACCCTCGCGCATGAATAAACGCACTCAAACACACAGACTCACACATACAAACAAACTCACACATACACACACGCACAGAGGCTGCCACTGATTGGCCGCAGGAGGGATGGGAAAAGATCTCTGATGCCAAGAACGTGTCATTGCGAGGAAAGTGGGTAGGTAGGTAGGGTAGCATTGTGAGGAAAGTGGGTAGGTAGGTAGGGTAGCATTGCGAGGGATGTGGGTAGGTAGGTAGGGTAGCATTGCGAGGAAAGTGGGTAGGTAGGGTAGCATTGTGAGGAAAGTGGGTAGGTAGGGTAGCATTGCGAGGATAGTGGGTAGGTAGGGTAGCATTGCGAGGAAAGTGGGTAGGTAGGTAGGGTAGCATTGCGAGGAAAGTGGGTAGGTAGGTAGGGTAGCATTGCGAGGAAAGTGGGTAGGTATGTTTACATTGCGAGGTTTCAGTTTCAGTTTCAGTGGCTCAAGGAGGCGTCACTGCGTTCGGACAAATGCATATACGCTACACCACATCTGCCAAGCAGATTCCTGACCAGCAGCGTAACCCAACGCGCTTAGTCTGGAAAAAAAATGTTTCTCACTTGAGTTATAGGAGGATTTTGCTAATGTCAAACCATTTGTCTTGAGAAATGTGTGTATGTGTGCGTGCATACGTCCGTGCGTGCCTGCGTGCTTGTGTGTGTGTGTGTGTGTGTGTGTGTGTGTGTGTGTGTGTGTGTGTGTGTGTGTGTTTGTCTGTGTGTGTGTGTGTGTGTGTGTGTGTGTGTGTGTGTGTGTGTGTGTGTGTGTGTGTCCAACTCCCCCTTCCCCAATGCACGCAGAGTCAGTTAGTTCAAACGTCAGAAAAGTCAGCTGTCTGTCAAGTTGTCATCATTGTCCTCACACTCCCAACTGATCCCCTGCGGCACTCAAAAATATCAGGTGTGTGTGTGTGTGTGTGTGTGTGTGTGTGTTTGGGGTGGGTGGTGGGTGTTGGTGGGTGTTAGTAAGTAGATGTGTACATGTGTATATATGTATGCATGTACGTGTGTGTGTGTGTGTGTGTGTGTGTGTGTGTGTGTGTGTGTGTGTGGTGTGGGTAGTGTGTGTGTGTTTGCTCGTGTGTGTGTGTGTGTGTGTGTGTGTGTGTGTGTGTGTGTGTGTGTGTGTGTGTGTGTGCGTGCGTGTGCGTGAGTGTTTACTTGTATGTATGTATGTATGTACGTGTATGTGTGTGTGTGTGCGTGTGCGTGTGCGTGTGCGTGAGTGTTTGCTCGTATGTGTTGTTGTTGTTGTCTTCAGTTTAACGTCTTTCCACTTGAAGTGATATTAGACGAAAAAAAAAAAAAAAAAAAAAAAAAAAAAACCGTGGGGGGAGGGGCTGTGAGAGGGGGAGGGGTAAAAGTGTGTGTATGTGTGGAGGGTGAATAGGGAGAGACAACGCTAGGAAAAATGGAAACGTTATAAACGCCAACATCAAACAAATATAACATCTATAACAAATGTCCTATAGGACTATGCAGCAAACCTTCTGCAATAACAAATAACATATTGGAATTGTTAGTAACACATTCAAAAGAACTTTTGGTGAAGTCTGGCAAAAAACATTTTAGATTCTGACATTCGAATATTACATGGTTGCTAGAAATATGTTCTCCACATATGCATCTGACATCTTTGCTGAACTTTGTTACAAAAGCGTTCAGTTTTATCCTGTTTGATAATGTATGAATCTGCCTTAATCTTATTGAATTACTGTATGTATTTGACTGATCGATAGTTCCCGGTTGTTGACCATTAATTACACTATGGTTTAAAGCTTTGCCGTTTTCTTGGTATAATTCTCTGACTTTGTTCCACGATGTTTTTTCTAGTATTCGATAACCCTCTTGTACAGATAGAGGCACATAAAGTTCTATGGTTCCCTGTTCGTTCTTTGCACCTTTTCTTGCAGCCCTGTCAGCCCATTCATTGTAGAGAATACCAAGATGTGAAGGAACCCAGAAAAACGTAATATGTGTTCCTTTCAAGCTTAAAAGATGTAAAATGTGGCTGATTTCTAGTATGATTTTAGATTTGTTCTTACAATTTGGTGAGTTTAAAGCACATAATACAGATTTGGAATCAACGCAAAACAAGACTTGTAGAAGGCAAATTGGAAGATCAAGAATATGATTTAGAGCCATAAGAACAGCAATAAGTTCAGCAGTGAATATTGAACGATTTTTACCAATATAGTATGATCTTTCCGTTTTCAGTTCTGGTATAACAAAAGCTGAACCTGCTTGGCCATTGTCTAATAGTGAGCCATCTGTGTAGATCTGTAAATGATCACGGTATCTATTTTGAAGGTGTACTCGGACTTCCGTTGCCATGATATTCGGGCTCGTATGTGTGTGTGTGTATGTGTGTGTGCGCGCGAGCGCGCGTTTGCGTGAGTGTTTGTTCGTATGGATGTGTGCGTGTGTGTGTGTATGTGTGTGTGTGTGTGTGTGTGCGTGTGTGTGTGTGTGTGTGTGTGTGTGTGTGTGTGTGTGTGTGTGTGTGAGTGTTTGCTCGTATGAATGTGTGTGTGTGTGTGTGTGTGTGTGTGTGTGTGTGTGTGTGTGTGTGTGTGTGTGTGTGTGTGTGTGTGTGTGTGTGTGTGTGTGTGACTACCTGGTGCTATTCCAGGCTGCAGTCAGGTGGTGTTCCGCATGACCCGGCGCACAGAATATGGGTCATGCACAGTGTGTCTGTCAGCATGACTGAACATGATCTGTCATGCGGGATACCCCTGGCCGTCACTGCTGTGCTATAAATGACCCAGCCGTCATGTCTCTCATCCGTCCTTCCTTCTGGAAGGAGGCAAGTTGAAGAACGGATCAAACGCTCGGCTGTCAGTACAGAGAGTCCGTGAGGGTGTGGGTTCGAATCCCGCTCTTCTCGCCGTTTCTCCCAAGTTTGACTGGAAAATCAAACTGAGCATCTGGTCTTTCGGATAAGACGATAAAACGAGGTACCATGTGCGGGGGAGATAGAGAGGGGAGAGAGAGAGAGAGGGGGGGGGGGAAGAAGAAGACAGCAGACAGACAGAAAGAGTAAGAAACACACACACACACACACACACACACACACACACACACACACACACAGCCACCAAGCAGTACCAACCAATGAGTCCCCTTACCGTCCTTGTACCAGGCGTAGGCAGCAGGGTTAGTGAGGTCTATGGTGCCGCAGAAGAACTCTCCGAAGTCGTTGACAAAGGTCTGGCCGCTAGAGTTCTTCACAAAGTACCCCCTCTCGTCCGCAACTGTCCACAGCCATGTGAACACACGTCATACACCATGCACACCCATATTCGCACACGCACGCGCGCGCGCATACACATACACACATCCAACATCCTCGAAAACATACTTTAACATTTTCCGGCACTCATATTCACAGGCATTCCCTTCTCTCTCTCTCTCTCTCACCCACGACCTCTCTTCTTTCTGTCTAATAACACTACCAGTGAACAGACGTTAAAATGAAGATCCTACACACACACACACACACACACATCACTGAATACCGCTGCAGCGACTCGACGGCAGTGCAGGGTCTCATCCGAAGTGTGTCCTTCTGGCGACAAGGCACAGATTGTTCAGTGCACATTGCTGGTGTCGAGACTGCGGATGACGAACCTGTGGGTGGGTGACTCGGGATGAACGGCATTAGGGAGGTCGTGCCGGCGCACTTTCGTCGGGAGTCCCCGGTTATTTTTAGCGAGAACCGCGTGCGCATGCGCGTCTATATTGCCGGTTTTTCTTGGTCACCGATATGCTGAAATTTCGAGGTGGAAATCGCCTGTTCCGACTAAAGGATTTTGAATTATTTCGATGAGTTTTTTTATTTTTTATTTATTATTATTATTATTTTTTTAGCAAGTTTACATTTTTCGTTTTATAATTGATTGCACAACTTAATTTCCATGTGGATTAATAAAGTGTTTTTGATTTGATTTGATTTTATTACACCAGTTATTTGCTTTAATCTTCTATGTTTCCTTTGATCGTGTTTCTTGTCAAATCTCTGCCATCCAAGTATTCGAACTGATCTATTTAAAATTCAACACAGAGCCTCATCTGGCTTCGACTTTGGAGAGACTTGACACATCGAATATCAGTTTGAATCATCATTTATCAACAGCACGCATACTTTTTCATGTCTTCGTGAAATTGAGGGAAGGGGAAATTGTTGTTTTGGGCAACTGTCGATGGGATCTGTTGTATATATTCTGTTTCAAGACAAAGGTTCCAAGCTGATTAGGCCTACGTGATCTGCTTTCTGTCATTTGTTTACGCCAGATCTCGATCGGAGGATTTTTTTTTTTTTTTTTTAAGAAAGAAAAAAAAAAGTAATAACATTAAACGTACC
>NC_134900.1:36566799-36574299 GCF_041734735.1 Babylonia areolata
ATTAGAAACGATGACCTATGGCAAAGAGGGGGACGGGAACCAGTGGAGAAACAGATCCTGAGACGAAAGTGGGGATGGACTGGCGATACCTTGAGGAAATGAAACAGGGTCTACACTACACAGTACTACATTATATATGTCATTGCATGCACTGCACAATGCTACTTAAAGTCATAGCATGTGAATACAATACTACATAAAAACATAAGCACGGTAAATAATAACACAGACAGACACACACACACACACACACACACACACACACACACACACACACATTGGCACAAGCATGGTATTGATAAACAGACAGACAGACAGACAGAGGGAGAGAGTGGGAGAGTGGTATAGAGATGGGGAGGGAAAGGTGCTGAGAGAGAGGGTGAGAGAGAGAGGAAGACACAGAGACATTGAGAGAGGGGGCGTGTGGGGGGGTGGGGGTGGAGAAAGATCGAAACAGAGAGATACAGGGACAGGGACAGAGAGGGAAAGAGAGACAAATAGACAGACAGACAGATACTGACAGACAAACTTCTTCTTCTTCTTCTGCGTTCACTCGTATGAACACGAGTGGGCTTTTACGTGTATGACCGTTTTTACCCGGCCATGTAGGCAGCCATACTCCATTTTCGGGGGTGTGCATGCTGGGTATATTCTTGTTTCCATAACCCACCGAAAGCTGACATGGATTACAGGATCTTTAACGTGCGTATTTGATCTTCTGCTTGCATATACACACGAAGGGGGTTCAGGCACTAGCAGGTCTGCACATATATTGACCTGGGAGATCGTAAAAATCTCCACCCTTTACCCACCAGGCGCCGTCACCGTGATTCGAACCCGGGGCCCTCAGATTGACAGTCCAATGCCTTAACCACTCGGCTATTACGCCCGTCTGACAGAGAAACAACAGAGACAGATAAATATTAAGTATATATATATATATATATATATATATATATATATATATATATATATATATATATATATATATATATAAACAAAAAAACGAAGGATACGTGGTTGAAAACTGACATAATGGTCATCATCAGACGACAGCTTCACCACAGTAGGATCGCCAGATTGTTGTTGGATGTCTGACTTGGTCAGCGGAACACGGGAAGTGACGTAATCCTCGATCCGGAAGTTACCCTTGGCCTCCACGAATTGTGTTTCCCCATTCCCGCCATACAGCATAGGGCTGTCCGTGGAGTGCTTGAATATCTGGAATGGACAAAAAACAACAACAAAATATACTTCTGTAGTTCCTCCGAATTGGTGTCCCCCAGATTAGTGTGTGTGTGTGTGTGTGTGTGTGTGTGTGTGTGTGTGTGTGTGTGTGTGTGTGTGTGTGTGTGTGTGTGTGTGTGTGTGTGTGTGTGTGTGTGTGTGTGTGTGTGTGTGTGTGTGTGTGTGTGTGTGTGTGTGTGTGTGTGTTAGTGTTCGTTTGTTCTTCACTAAAACGTACTTTCCCTTTCAAGTGTGTGTGTGTGTGTGTGTGTGTGTGTGTGTGTGTGTGTGTGTGTGTGTGTGTGTGTGTGTGTGTGAGTGTGTGTGTGTGTGTGTGTGTGTGTGTGTGCGCGCGCGTGTGTGTGTCTATGTGCGTGCTCGTATGTATGTCAACTTTCACTACAATCCTATCACATCAGTTTGACCATGACCGCAAGTTAGTAAATGCCACTGTTACTAGCTCTGTTAAAAAACAACAACAAAAACAACACAAACCCCACTATCATTGTCACAATTTTATCAGCAGCTGACTGACCTCACTTCTTTCAAAGCATCAAAATTCACTACCACTGCTTACCTTACCACCACAGTCACTGAGAAGGAAGGTGGTCGAATGGCTGAGACACATATCTGCCAACACAGTGTCTGCGATGGTCTGGGTTCGAATCCCGATCCTATCGCCCTTCCACCCAAGTTTGACTGGACAATCAAACTGAGCGCCTAGTCTTTCGGATGAATAGAATAGAATAGAATAGAATAGAATAGAATAGAATAGATTTTATTGTCATGAAACCGTAAGGTTTATAAGACACAAGTGCAACGGTAAATGAATGAACGAATGAAAAACACACAATTAATCAATCTGAGACGAGGAGCCGACAAACTGAGGTCCGGTGCGCAATACGCACTTGACGCACTGTAAAACTACCCATGGCAGCACAAGTGTTGTCCTCTCGCAAAATTATGTAAAAGAAATCCACGCTTATGGGTACACAAACACATACTCAGTGCACTCAAGGCCTGACAAAGCGCGTTGGGGTGTGCTGCTGGTCAGGCAATCTGCCCTGCAGATGTGGTGTTGCGTATATGGATTTGTCCGAGCGCAGTGACGCCTCCTTGAGGAACTGAAACTGAAACACATTCACTGCTGAAATTATCACCTGTCACTGCCACTGCTAACTTACCATCAGCCACTACCATTGTTAACTTACCGCCAGCCACTACCGCTGCTAACTAACCACCTGTCACTACCACCGCTAACTTACCCCCGGCCACTACCACTGCTAACTTACCATCAGTCACAACTACTGCTAACTTACCACCTGTCACTACCACTGCTAACTTACCACCAGTCACTACCACTGCTAACTTACCACCAGTTACTATTACTGCTAAGTTACCATCAATCACTACTCGCTGCTAACATACCATCACTACCACTGCTAACTTACCATCAGTTACTATTATTGCTGATCTACCATCAATCTCTACCGCTGCTGACTTACCATCACCACCACGACTAACTTACCATCACATTGTTCACGTGGACCTCAAAGCCGTCATTTTTCTGGTCCAGTCTGAAGGGAGCGCACTCCCCCAGGGACAGACAACCCATCAGTAACAACAGCAAGGGGGTGAAAGGCGGGGGTTGTTCCCCGTGTTTTACTGCACACCTCCTCATATCGTCTGTGACGGGAGACAAATAATAATAATAATAATAATAATAATAATAATGAATTAAAAAAAAAGAAAGATCATAACTCTTCTTCTTCGTTCGTGGGCTGCAACTCCCACGTTCATTCGCATGTACACGAGTGGGCTTTTACGTGTATGACCGATTTTACCCCGCCATGTAGGCAGCCATACTCCGTTTTCGGGGGTGTGCATGCTTGGTGTGTTCTTGTTTCCATCAAACCACCGAACGCTGACATGGGTTGCAGGTTCTTTAACGTGCGTATTTGATCTTCTGCTTGCGTATAGTACACACGAAGGGGGTTCAGGCACAAGCAGGTCTGCACATAAGTTGACCTGGGAGATGGGAAAAATCTCCACTCTTTACCCAATCATCATCATCATCATCATCATCATCATCGTAATGTTCATTTACATAGCATTTATCCTGCGGCTGTAAGCGCATCGAACAACAATACATCTGCTTTGAATGAGATCATGGACAAGGGCCAGAAAAACAGGAACAGTTGTCCCCCAGCTGATCAGTTCAAAGTCTGAACTCTTCAAAGTCAGACATGAAGAGTTCTGTTCAAAGAACAAACATCAATGACAACAAAACAATGCAAGGCATATGAAAAGTGACAAAGCAAATAGCGTTTAGAATCAACATACAGTAATAATGATAATGATAATGATGTTGATAATAATAATAATAATAATAATAATAATAATAAGAAGAAGAAGAAGAAGAAGAAGAATCATCATCATCATCATCATATTGATAAAAAAAAATAACCATGTACATTTATATAGCGCTTATCCTGCGGCTCTAAGCGCATTGAAGAATAATACATCTGTATGAATACCTTGAGATGGACAAGAACAAGAATAACCAGAATAGTTCTCACCAGTTCAGTGTTTTATTCAAAGACTGAACTCTTCAAAGCAAGACAAGAAGGGATATATTAAAGACAAAAAAACAAACAAAAAAAACCAAAAAAACATCGACGACAACAAAGCAATATAAGGTATATGAAAAATTACAAAACAAATAGCAGATTAATCAACATACTCCAAACATAAATACATATATGTCAGGAATACTCATAGCCAGAAAATTGATGAATTATTTAGTAATAAAGCTAAGAAAACATGCAATTGTCTACTGTAGAAGAAACAAACACATCAGTATTCGTGTTAAATTTTCAAAATGAAAACAAAAAAACCACGAAAACACACACACACACACACACACACACACACACACACACACACCATAAAAGACAATGGGAGACGTACATTCGAACTCTATTTCAAGTAGGTCAGGAATGAACACAAATGCTTTTTTTAACATCCGGACGGAGAGAGAGAGAGAGAGAGAGAGAGAACGAACGAACGAACGAATCTTTTTTAATGAGGGAAGTGGAATAAGCATGTATATGCTTTTTTTTTTTTTTTTTTTTTTTTTTTTACATCCAGCCCTCAGGGCAAATAGAAATGAAATCAAAATGTTCACAAGTTAACAAAAGGTTATAGAAAAACATACATGACAGAGAGAGAGAGAGAGAGAGAGAGAGAGAGAGAGAGAGAGAGAGAGAGAAAGAAAGAAAGAGAGAGAGAGAGAAGACAAGACAAGACAAGACGAAGATCTTAATGTCCATTCAGCGTTACAACGCTCTTCAGACAAAGCGACAAGAAACAACACGCATTCTTGTGAACGCCTCAAGAAATTTGCATGGTCATTTGAACAATAAACACCGACGCGCACGCACGCTTTCAGGCTGAAACAAATACATTCACGCACGCTCACTCTCGCGCAAGGTCGCGAGCGCCTAGTCGCAACCATCCCTGTCTACCCCCCCCTCATCCTCCTCATCCCCCGCACCCTAGATTGTCACACACACACACACACACACACACACACACACACACACACCCCTCACTCACACATCCCACATACCCACACATCCTCCTCAGCCACAATCACACACACACACACACGCGCGCGCACGCGCGCAGACAGAGGATCATCTTGAAACGAATTCCAAGAACGTTAAATGCTGTCACAATTAATAATTTCCATTTTCTTTTTTTCTTATTTGCATTGCTTTCGTAATGAATCCCGCTAATTCTTTTATAACAAATTCGTTGTTACATGAAAGAATGTTTGCCACACTGTTTTGATCAGGAACACCGGTGAACGAGTCCAGTTTTTGAACAGTTTTTTTTCCTAATGTCACTGTAAGTAGTACAATGAAACAAAAAATGAACTTTATCTTCCAATCCGTCTCCACATGATGGACAATTAACATCTGACAGATTTTCGCCGTTATCAACTAAGAACCATCTTTTACAACAGCTGAGAGAGAGAGAGAGAGAGAGAGAGATTCAAAAACTTTATTACTCAAGGATAAAGATTTTAGGCATTGCCTAGTCTTCCAATCTGTCATTGTGACAACAAAAAAAACAGTAACGATAAGACACAAGAGAGAGAGAGAGAGAGAGAGAGAGAGAGAGAGAGAGAGCACGGAACGGAATGATTCATTCACATATAGGCCTCAGCCTCAAATGAAGGGGTAACATGAACATTGTGCAACTCAATAAAACAACATATGCAAACAAGCATAAATACGGATAACAAAACATAATTCTATGCATTTCACGAAGTAGCTATTTCTCTAAGTTTGAAAGCCTTATAGTATACAAAAACAAGGGAAAAAACTGAAGCTTAGACATAATTCAAAAGGAGAGAGAGAGAGGGGGGGAGAGAGAGAATGGTTCGATCAGAATCAATACTGTTCCCATCTTTCACCCTTTATAATTATGTACATTAATTATAGATTCGTGTACTCACTTTTTTTTTATATATTTTTTTTTAATAAGACGGGAGAAAAATATCCGTGACAAACGAAACTTCAGACACTCGCAGGCAAAACCCAGTATGCGAGGTATTCTCGCAGCAAACCTCGGCGTCTTTGAATCACGAGTGTGTTGCTCTTCGCTTGCGGCGTGAGCGTGTGTGTGTGTGTGTGTTTGTGTGTGTGTGTTTGTGTGTGTGTGCGTGCGTGTGTGTGTGTGTCCGCAGCGTGACCCGCCTGCAGGCCTGTGATTGGACGGAGCAGGGGGGACACACCACGAACTGACTCCCACAGGGCTGCCCGCTGGAGTCTTCCCTTCCACGCTATGCACTCCCTCCCTCCTTCCTCCTCCCTACCTCCCTACTTCTCCTCCCCTTCCACCCCTCACCTACAAACGTCCACTGAGATATAATATTATCTTTACATCTAGGTCAACGGCCATGGCCGGCGGTGACAGGCGTGCGATGAAGAAAACAAATGTCACGATTGAAAAATACACATGATGTACAAGCGACACAAACAAATACCTCTACTAAAACAACTCCCAACGAACAAACTTGACCTTAAGGGTCTAGGCGCCAATAGGTCGTTAACTCACTCAGTACGGCCAGTCCTCTCTTCTCCTCTACACAGACCCCTCGGACGTCCAGTGGGTGTCGGAATGACCCAACCTTTAGCTTCCGTCGTCAGAATTGTGGTATTCTTTGTCAACATTCACCTCTTCAGTATAAGAGCCTTCCGCTTGCAATATTTTGATGATGGTAATTGGGGTGAAACGCTGTTAACGTCGTCTCTTTTGCCGTTCGTATGGAGAGAGTTAAACTCCAAACTATCAGGTCAACGGAAACGCTCTGTGCCGAGATAGTGGGGACGCATAACTAGGGCAAGACACACTCTCCACTACTGTCATCAAAATTCGAGCCCAGATAGTAAGGACAGCAAATTCCTTCTCCGGTATCTGTTCTGGTGGTCATAGTCGGGGAGCCTATCGCGAAGTTTTCCATTGTTATACAAAGCTCGGTAGAAGAGAGAGTATTGCAAACACCAATGTGTGTAAGCCATTGCACTCATGTGGTGCAGAAATTATAATTTCATGTCGTTACACTTTAAAAAAATGTTCAGTTATAGTCAGTCATACTACGGAAACGACTCTCACTGGGAGAGAAAAACTTCTCTGACAACAGATAGGCTGGGTACGCCTCTCTTGTAGGGGTGCTGTCATACCACCACACACACACACACACACACACACACACACACACACACACACACACACACACACAGAGAGAGAGAGAGAGAGAGAGAGAGAGAGAGAGAGAACAAAAATCGTTATTTGTCGAGGATAAGAGATAAGCACTGATTTTTTTTTTTTTTTTTTTTTTTTTTTAGTCCTCTCTCCTCTCCCTGTTTCGGTCTTAGGCAGACATATATCAGCAGTTATAGCGGATTCCTTGGTCAAACCAAATAATTCCGAAGGCTTATGATGCTACAATTGTTATGAAATTTTTCTTTAAAAAAAAACCCCCACTGTTTATCATATTCATTCCATTCTATGAAATGATAGGATTCTTTTCTAAGGACTGAACAGATTTACATCCTGATTCAGATCGTGAATCGTGTTTTGCATTGATTTGAGTTGACAGACAGAGAGATGCGGAGACACAGAGAAATGGGAGGAAATTTTGAACCAGTTTGTTGTTGCATGTTGGCATTGAGGGGAGGTGGGGGGGATCTGTTCTAGCTT
>NC_134900.1:36579299-36594299 GCF_041734735.1 Babylonia areolata
GTACAAGGTGGTTGAGGGGTTGGTACCGGTCATACCGCCCACTGACTCCACACAAAGAAGGACGTCGCATCAAACCTCGCGACTTTAAAGAATACGACAGCAACAAGTGCCATCTCCAATCACGTCAGGAACAATTCAAGATCCTTTGTAGAAGTTGGCAGATCTCAGACTGAGCAATTCAGAAACTCTTTCTTTATTAGAGCACTTTTCGTGACTGGAACCATCTGGACGAGGCAATGGTGACAGCAACATCTGTCGAGAGCTTCAAAGCAGGGCTCTCAGGACACCACTAGTGCTAGGCTGCGCACTCCCCCCCACCGTTGCGGTTATATCATAAGTGGCGATAGCAACGTACCCTACAGATGCAGATACAGATACTTTTTTGGAATAAGCCGTTCCACTGAATCACAGATCACTCGGAGCAGGACACTGCAACACGAAATGAACTTCGTCTTGTATGTGTGCGAGTGTGTGTGTTTTCATTCTGTCAGATAACTTTCTGTTGTCATAAATATTTCTGCGAAGCACGTGGAGCTTAAACCCAAGGTATGGGAGCGTTGAGTAGATTCATATTTCATGATCTGATGGTGATAATGATGAGGAGAGGGATAAACATTAAATGAAGACGTTTATTTTTAATCAGACGGCAGGTTTTAAGGAATAAAGAGTGATTCTAAAAGTATTAAGATATTATGTAGAAAGAAAGAAAGAAAGAAGCAAACGAACAAACAAAGAAAGAAAAAAATTACCTTGTGTTACCGCAAAAGAGAAAGTGGTGGACGATATAGCAAGGGAGGCTACTGCTCACCTTTAAGAAATAACCATATTGATGAGTTGTTTCCCTTTGTCCAGACGGTGAATTGATTGGTTATCTATAACATTTCTCTTTCAAATGGAAATTTTCTTTTAAGAAAAGGTAAAATTTACAATACCAAAAAACAAAACAAAAAAGCAAAAACAAACAACAACAACAACAAACAAACAAACAAACAAAAACACACAAAAACCGCCTCTATAATGCAACCGTTGCTTGTATTTTTGAATGTTAGAAGAGAACTAATATCAGCAGTATTAGTAGTAGTAGTAGCAGCAGTCATTTCATTCAGCGTCTTTTCATAAAATTGATGTGAAATTTGATGATTATTATGATTTTGATTATAGCGATGATGATATTGATGAGTTGTGTATGTGTGTGGAGGGGGGTGTGGGGGAAGGGGGGTAACAATCATCACTATCATTATGATTATTATTATTAGTAGTAGTAGACGTAGTTATTGTAGTAGTCGTAGTAGTAGTATCATTATTTGTTTCCATTATTATAATTATTGCTGTTGTTATTATTATTATCATTATTATTATTATTTTCTTATCATTATTATTATTATTGTCATCATCATCACCACTCATCATCATCATAACCACTAATGCTGCTGCTGCTGCCGCCCGCTGGTCAGTGCTGCTATTTCGTGTTGTTATCATAACTCGAGAGACCTGGCGACGCACCATCCACCAACCTGTCTCCTCCTTCGAAAACAACCGCAGGGCCAGCCTTGAGGACAAACGCAGAAGGAGGAAGAACCACGACGCTGCAGCCGCGAACCCAGACCAGACTTTCCCTTGCAACCGCTGCGGCCGACTCTGCTTTTCCCGCATTGGCCTTGTCAGCCATGAGCGTGCCTGCATCAGACGTGGACAACGCCCTTCCTAGATCTTCGTCAGCGAAGCCAGGCCATGATGATGATGATCATAACACTATGTATGGGAATAACAAATGACGACTTTCCGTTTTGATGACGTGACAGGTTTTTATGTCATTCTAAAGTGTGATTGTAATGGCGTTGAAATGAGGCGAACCCCTTCAAAAGAAAGGGCGATTGAAAGAAGAAAGAAAAAAAAGAAAGGCTGGATCATTCAAGGGGCGATCACTCTTCTTATTTCAAAGTTTCATGTCACCTCCGTTTTGAAGAAGAAGAAGAAGAAGAGAGAGAGAGAGAGAGAGAGAGAGAGAGAGACTTTGACATTTTATTGGCATTTACTACAAAGTTCTAATGTGCGTATATGGATTTGTTGGGGGCGGGCCCGCTATTGCGCGGGCCCGATATTGCGGGGGCCCGCTATTGCGCGAACGAAGAAGCGGAAAAGTTGCCAAGGTGATGCAAGGAGGAAGGTGGCAGGATGAGTTAGACGTTCGCCTGCCAATTAAAAATCCCGTGGGTCCGAGTTCGGTGGGAAGCAAAAGGGCAGTTTGATTTAGGGCGGCAGCGGGGTTTGAACTTGCATAACTTGCACACGTCTCACTGTAAGCTCTCTGGGCCTACCAGCCGTTCCGTGGGGGGGAGGGGGGGTGGGGGGGGTATGATTTCTTGGAAAATTTACTTTGTTGTACTTGCACTTTCTCTTGGAAAATCTACTTTATGTTGTACTTGCACTTTTTCATTCAACATGGTAGCACGTTTGATCGAGGGCAGACGCAAAAGAGGTAAGTCCTTGTTGTCGATGAGTATAAATATCATAAAAAGAGAAACACAGCACATGCGTTTAACTGGAGGTGCTGGCGGTATCCGGCCTGCACAGCCTCCATCCGCACAAACCAATTCAACCTTCAATGCTGAAGACTAAATCCAGTATGAATAAAAAGTATTGCATTTATTGCAATGGACAACGTTTTCATTTCAAAATGATTGCAGTGTACTGCGCTTTGTAATAAACAGTTATGTCAAGGTTATTATTGGTGGAATCGCTTTAGTGACGCGTTAAAGCATCCATTATGTTGACATTTTTCATGTTGATTTTAGTTCTTAATATACTTCTATGTGTGTACCTGATCATATAAAGTGTGAGTATAAAGAATGTGATACATTTGCCCAAGATGTGATTAGAAATCAAGAAGCACAATGGGTTTTCTTTTTCTTTGTTTGTTGAAGTATAGAGAGCGTAATGCTAAAGGCTGCATAACAAAATAACTATCAAGGATAAAACCGACATTTTTCGTATTTGCTGCACAAAAGATTATTTTTTGTTTTAATAACAAGCTCTTTGTCTTGGTTGCTTTATTAAATAAGGTAAATTTAAGGTTTTAATCTTAGTTTACGAATTAAGCTGTTTTTTTTAAAAATTTAATATGATTTTTATTTTATTTTCATAATAAGACAGAGAACAGGTGTTCTTGGTTTCATTTTGTCCAGGTTTTCGGAAAATGCGAAAAATGACTGGCATTTCCTCATGTATTAATTTTGTTCTTCCAAGTTACTTTAGTTATTTTTTTTATTGAGAAGTTGAGAAGACGAAAGATGATTTCAGGATGCCGTGTTATGTTTTGAATTTATTTTCAAGATTCGAATGAATGCAATATCAACATTTTCTTTGCCAGTTTATTTGTTGGTATCATATTATGACCACCTGAGATTTGTTTATAAGGTAGTGTTTTTGAGCTCGATGCTTTGAATGTTGGGATTGCAAAAGTGATTTTGTGGAATAAAAAAACTGTGACACCTCTTTATTTCCCTTTATTGTTTAAAAATATGTATTGTCTTTGCCATGAAGATTAGCAGCCTAAAGTATAAAACGACAGTGTCGCCTAAGGTATAATATACGTTGCAGCCTTACTGCATCGTACGTAGGCTGCAACGTTTACTACACCTTAGGCGGCCCTATACCTTAGGCTGCATCGCATATTATTGTCAGTACAGTATTCCCCAGGCTGCGTCTACACTGTCGCGCAATAGCGGGCCCGCGCAATAGCGGGCCCCCGCAATATCGGGCCCGCGCAATAGCGGGCCGACCCCATTTGTCCGAACGCAGTGACGCCTCCTTGAGCTACTGAAACTGAAACTAAAGTTAAGGGGAAGCCGGATGAAGTCAAAAGTATCAATCGGATATACAACAAAACAAAGCAAATAAATAAATGCACGATGAGTTAAGTGACCTGAAACGTTCAACAAATGGACACGAACGCAATAATTTAGTGTTCAGTCTCTCTTCGTGTCAAGCGCACATGTCGAAGTCCGAAATTCTACATTTTTTCTGCCTTTTTTTCTGAGAGAGAGAGTAATTTGCCCTTGATCAAATTCGTGGGGTGTTCCGGTTCCGTCTCTGAAACGAGTAAAAGTGAAAGTTGTGAATTAGTCGTTTGTACAAGTTTGTGTTAATGCTTTACAATGGGTATGGGGAAAATTGGAGGAAAAAAGTACTGCATGTGCTGTTCCAACTTTACAGGGAAAAATGTGGAAGGAAGATCAGTGACACTGCACCGAATACCAGCCAAGAACCCTTTGAGAAGAGCGTGGCGCTCACGCTTGAAACTCGTGCGGAAAGATATCGGCTCTTTCAAGGAACACCATCGGATATGCTCAGAACACTTCGTGAACAAAAAAGGACCGCGACCAGGCGATGACATTCCTTCAGTTTTCTTGTACAAGGTCTTTAAAACAACCACGGTATGTAACAATTTGAATCTTGTATTTGCTTTTATGTTCAAAAATATATTTGTTTCAGTTCAACAACCAAGCCAAGAATTTTTTGGGGGGTCTGGTTTCTCAAGGAGGGATGACCACACTGTCTCCATTGCCCACACACTTATCTGCCTGATGTATGAATCCAAAAGCACAATTCAACCTTTTAAAGGGAGAATTACAGTACATTTTTCTTTCAACTTCCAGTGGTCAATGTGATATCATTCAAGTGATTTCAACTGTTAAAAAAAAAAAGAAAAAAAAGATTGGTCACATTGTTAGCTGTAATAGTTATTCAGCACAGGTATATATATATATATATATGCCTCTCTGACACAGTATAGAAATGACCAGTGTGAAACAAACACTACAAAGCATTTGCATCACACAGCATTTGTCAGCACATACTTCTTTTCAGTGGAAATGCTTGCACATTTTCAGAAAGTGCCATAACAATGATACTGAGACAGTGAGAGCCATGCTGTCAGTCTGTTACTTAGTTACTTACACCAGTGACAGAATCTACTTCCACAGGCAATGTTTCTACACACACACATCTCTCTCTCTCTCTCTCTCTCTCTATATATATATATATATATATATGTGTGTGTGTGTGTGTGTGTGTGTGTGTTGTATAGATATATATCTCCCTGCCGAGCAGTTGGAAATTTCTCCTTGCTTGAGTAGTGGTTTCTCTCTGATTCGCAGTCAAGAGCGGGTAGCAAGCCCTGTGAGCACTCCCAAGTGTGAAACAGCTGTCGCTCACTGTGTAAACCAGCCTTCCATTTGGAGGTACATTGGACCAATATGGGCAAATGACAGCTTTTTAAACCACCACCCCACCCCACCCCACCCCACCCCAAACACAAATGCAGTTTTAAAGGTTAAATGTGTTCTCCATTACATTATGAAAAAAACAAAGACATCTGGGCCTGGATTTGATATTTGATCTCTCTCTCTCTCTCTCTCTCTCTCTATATATATATATATATGTGTGTGTGTGTGTGTGTGTGTGTGTGTGTGTGAGTGTGTACACACACACACACACACACACACACACACACACATATATATATATATATATATATAGAGAGAGAGAGAGAGAGAGAGGGAGATAGATAGATAGATGAGGCATACTTATTGTTCCTCATTTAAACAACTCACTTGCATGAGATTCTGAGCGTGCATAATACTGTGAATAGGTCTTATATATTTTGGGGGTTATATAGAGTTTGACTAAGAATGTGTAAGTTGTAACTAAAATAAATGTCATAAAATTCTAGCTATTATTTTATTTTATTTATTTATTTATTTATTTTACAGCTGTCAGATGTGCCAGTGCAAGTTGCTGATACTTCTGCACCAGCCATGGAAAGCGATGCTGCAGACGTTGAAGGTGAAACAGCACAAGCCTCGTTTTTTATGAATGACATGTCTTTTCCTGCTGCTTCAGTATTCTTGCATGATTACCATGGGCCAGTGAATGACAGTAGTCTCAGTCTGAACAAGTGTGTGGCTGGAATTCAGACTGACGTATCAAGAATGGGGGTGGACTGTAGCACTCAAGCTGATGACTCTGAAATTGTTTGCTCCAAAAGTCCAAGGAAGAGCAGACAGACAGATGCCTCTAAGGTCTGAACAAGTTAGCACACACACACACAAAGAAATGGTAATTTACTCATTGTGTACACTGGCATCAGAAACATTATTGACTGTAATGCTGTGCCATATATGGAGGAACCTCATACAGTCATAGCAATAGGCAAAGACCGCAGTCAGTTGAAGAATGTTTATCATGTAATGTTTGAATTTGTTTCAATTCTTTGTGTGTGTGTACGTGCGTGCGTGCGTGCATGTGTGTGTGTGTGTGTGTGTGTGTGTGTGAGAGAGACATTTGTTTCATGTTTCCAGTTTTAATATATATATATATATATATATATATATATATATATATATGTTTCTCTGAGGAAATGTTTAGCGGGAACTGTTTTATCATGTAATGTTGTAGTTTGTTTGCATTGTTTTATTGTTGATCTGAGTTGGTGTGTGTATGTGTGCATTGGTGTGTGATGTATGTGTATGTGTCATTGCGTGAGTGCATGAGTAGTTGTTTTGTTGTTTTGTTTTGTTTTTTTAGTGCAAGTGTGTGTGTGTGTGTGTGTGTTTGTGTTGTGTGTGTGTGTGTGTGTGTGTGTGTGTGTGTATGATTGTGCAGGTGGGTGTGAATACTTTCATGTCTTTGGAGTGGGGGAAAGAGATCAGGATGTGACTAAACAAGTGTACTTGGGAGAGGGGGATGAGGTGGGGGAATCTGAAAGGGTGTATGTATGCAGGCATGAATGTGTGTTGGGGGTGGGTGGGGGCACACATCTGTGAGTATGTGTGTGTGTTATAACATTTTTTGAGATACTGGTGTTATTGATATGTGATAAATTGATTTGTTAAATGTGTTTCTTTTTAAAACTGCATTCATATCATTAGTTTTTCAAATTTGATTCTCTTTGTGTTATTTCGTTAATATTGATTTGAATGAGTGTTGAAATGTCATAACAAAAAGGTAATCTGGCAATAAATTGTTTGTCACTCAGTGCTTGAATAGTGTGTGTGTGTGTGTGTGTGTGTGTGTGTGTGTGTGTGTGTGTGTTGTTGCATGTGTGTGTGCGTGTGTGCGTACAAAAATGTGTGCAGGTGTGTGTGTGTGTGTGTGTGTTTTGTGTATGATTTATATAAATGTATGTAAGTATACATGTACGTATGAATGTGCATGCGTGCTTGTGTGCGTCTTTCAGTTGTCTACATTGTTGTTATCATTATTTTGTTTCATCTCTTATATCTGATAGATTTCTTGATTTATTTTATGACATGATCTCTTTAATTGTTCTCTCTTACCTATGTTTCAAATTATATGCATATGTTTGTGTTGGGATGTTTGAGTGAAAGTTTTTAGTGCTGTTGTAAAGCACATAGACTGATAGAGCTTCAGGGGTTTGCGCTACAGCAAGATATCTCAATAGATAAATAAAGAGATAAATAAACTGAATTTTCATGACACTGATGAGGTGGAAATTTGGACTTGTTCTCAAAGATCATGTATCAACAAATGGTCATACACGTAAAATGTTACATGTCTGTCTGAGTGTGTATGTGTGTGCATCTGAAATCTGATTGAATGACACAGGAAACGAATGATGAGCACCCAGTGGCCGCTGTCAGTCGGCTCTACCCAGGTAGGCAGCCTGTGGTGCAAATGTCCCTGTGTGTGTAAAGCGCTTAGAGCTTGGTCTCTGACCGAGGATAGGCGCTATAGAAGTATCCACATCAATCAATCAATCAAACTACAAAAGGCATCAAAATATTCCAGAAATGGATTAGATTTTTTTTTTAAACTCAAATTTGGGTTGTTTGACTCACTGGCCAACAAGACAGCAGTGCCAACAACACCATGCCAGATGACTGTAAGTTCAAAGAGCTGTTTCCAAAAACCAGGGCTGTCACACTGACTACACAGAACTGTGACCCACACCCCCTGCTTCTCTGGCCCAGCACTTCATGATGTGGGGACATTACAGAACACACATCACACGGAAAGCCCTGCTTGGGATTATACCCCTAATGTTTTGTTTCTGATTTATGAAGGTTTTTTGTTTTTTTTTCTTTTTTTTTCCCTTTTTTTTCCGTTCTTTGCCTTACTTGTATGCAGGTCATAGAGTACCAGGACTTTTTATTATTATTATTATTTTTTTTTTTTTTTTTTTTAGTGCTTCATGTGCCTCCTTGTATTTGTATTTGTATTTCTTTTTATCACAACAGATTTCTCTGTGTGAAATTCAGGCTGCTCTCCCCAGGTTGAACCAACACAGTTTCACTGCGCATCCCACTTGGTTTAAAGAGAGAGTTAAGTGCAGTTTGAAAGATCAATTTTTTGCAAGATTGGTATCAACATGTAGATAATGATACAGTGTTTATTAATTGCAGGATGTTTAAACCAAATTTTGGTCAAGATGCTTATCTTACATTATTACCAACTACTTGTTTAATTGAGCTAGCAAAGTTTAGAACAACCAACAACAGACTTCCTGTTAATAAAGAATCCGTGACAAATGTTCCACAAAAGATATTGGTGATGAGTTTCACTACTTGTTTTTGTGCCCCTTTTTTGACATCAGGAAAAAATGTTTACCTGCATTTTGTAGAATCTGGCCAAACACCACTAAATTGCACTTGCTATTTTCTGAAAGAAACAAAATAATATTGTTGAAACTTAAAACATTTGTTCTCTAGTATTCGCATGATCTCTTTCCAATGAAACTTGGTACATTGATTGGGGAATCTTTTCTCTCTCTTTTCTTTCTTTTTCTTTATATGTTTCTATTTTTCTGTTGTGATGGAAAATGATTGTTAATATGTATTTCACTATTTGCCTGGTTGCTTGTGTGGGGCGTATGCTGTTTTATTTGTTGTTGTTGTTTTTCTTCTTTTTTTGTACTATTTGAGATCACTCTTTTTGTTTTATATGGTGTGTTAAAGATTGATGTAAATGTTTCTGTGCCCCAAGGGGGTACATGAAAAAAACATCTTGCTTTGCCTTGCCTTACCTTGCCTTACCTTGCCTTGCCTTTCCTTGCCTTGCCTTGCCTTGCTTTGCCTTGCCTTGCCTTGCCTTGCCTTGCCTTGCCTTGCCTTGCCTTGCTTTGTCTTGCCTTGCCTTGCCTTGCCTTGCAAAATTTAAGTGGAAACATGAAATGTTCAGTTTCACAAATTTGGAAAGTATGTAATGATCTGACAGCTTTGCCTCCCCCTTTACACCAGTCTGACACTGGTGACACAGTGGAATATGACTTGTGTGGGCCTTGAAGACTGTTTTGTCATAGAATGACATTGTTTAGGCTGAAGGGGGTATAGTGGGTGTCAATTTGTAAACACTGCATAAAAAAGAGGTAGTGTGTGTGTGTGTGTGTGTGTGTGTGTGTGTGTGTTAGTTGAGAGTGGATTGATTCGGAAAGAACAAAGGTATTGACAAATTGTGCAAGGCAGTCAGATTATCATCTGTGTATGAAGAAATTTTTAGGGCTTTCTTCTTGGGGATTGTGGAGTTTGAGTGCTCCTGACATTTTTTTTCTTCTTCTTACTGATGTGACCAAATATTGCAACTGTTCATGAATTTTTTTTTTCTGTTTTTTGTGGGTTTATTTTAAATCAAATAGTGAAATACACAACTACTTTTAGTGATATCTAATGATGTGATAATAATAAGTGGTTGTGACTGTTAGTATCAGTGCTCATTGTTGAAGAAGCCAGTTTTCAAGGTCAAGGCTATGTATTATTTCATCGTCAAGCTTTTTAGATCATTTTTTTAAAATCACACCTTTGTGAGTTTGCCTACCTACTGTTCATCAACATTTTTTTTTCTATGCACAGTTACTTGGTCAGTTCTGTACCCCTCATTCACTTAAAAAAACAAAACGAACAAAAACCCCCCAGATCTTGCAAATCTTGGCCATATGCTCAGGATTTTATAAAAAGTATTGACTATATCATGTTTCATTTATTTCAAAACAGGAATAAAAAGGACTTGGTTAGTATTTGGAAATGGGGCCACACTGTTTGGAGATTGTATATGTAGGGATTTTATTTTTAAGCGGTTAAAACCAATAGCTTTACATACCATGTTTGTTACTTCTATGTTAGTAAATATTTCAGTGTATGGGCAAGTTTATTGTGTATTACAATATATATATATATATTTTTTTTTTTTGATTCATTGATTGATATGGATACTTATATAGTGCCTATCCTCAGTCGGAGACCAAGTTCTAAGCGCTTTACAAACATGGGGTCATTTACACAACAGGCTGCCTACCTGGGTAGAGCAGACTGACGGCTGCCATTGGGCGCTCATCATTCGTTTCCTGTGTCATTCAACCAGATTTCAGGCACACTCACCTACACACTCAGGCAAACATATAACATTTAACATTTTACGTGTATGACCGTTTTATTTATTTACTCTGCCATGTAGGCAGCCATACTCCATTTTCGGGAGTGTGCATGCTGGGTATGTTCTTGTTTCCATAACCCACCGAACGCTGACATAGATCACAGGATCTTTAATGTTCGTATTTGATCTTCTGCATGTGTATATACACGAAGGCGGTTCAGGCACTGGCAGGTCTGCACATTTGTTGATATGTTAATTCAGGAAGGATTTATATCCTGGTGCCAGTATCTGTTTGGACTAATTTGGGGGAATTTCCTCATCCCCTGACAGATGTGTTGTTGTGCTTGTGGGTAACTTCATAACAGCTAACTTCTCTGTGAACACAATAGAGACCAGACATGCTGAATGCAGCATTCATCATGTCAGTTTCATGAAAATAATAATAATAATACTAATGGATACTTATATAGCACACTATCCAGAAATCTGCTCTAGGTGCTTTACAAAAACGCTTTTGTTAACATAAAACATTATATCTATGTTACATACACACACCAAAATGTGACCACACACACACACACATACACACACACACACACACACACACACACACACACACACAAAATGTCTCACAGTATACTCTTGGATATGCTATGAGTGTGACAGTGTGATAAAATTGAAAATGGTTTTGATGTTGCTTATGGAGAAAATTGTTCCTCTGATATAATTTTGATTTACTTGCACTATATACATCACTTATTTACGAGAGATGATTTGATTTCTGCAGCCAAAGTTTGTATACCCATTGCTTGCTAATGATATTGGTCATAGGCTGCATTTAAATGAGAACACTCAAACAACTGTAGCCCTTTTTTTTTTCTTTCTTTTTTCTTTTTGCTTCTCTTTGAGGGAGAAAGGTGGGGAGGTGCAGTGTGGTTCAAACCACTTAGATTCATTGCAGATAGATTTTGTTTTTTCTTTCTGATCTTGGGGAAGAAAATCAATACTTTGTGAATACAGACATTGTACTTCAGTACAGATCTGTATCTCACACACACACACACACACACACACACACACACACACACATGCACACACGCATACACATATGCACAAGATTCAAAACAAAATGGAGTCCACATCATAAATAACTCAAATTGTTTAGACAGTTGTTTATTATTTAGCACTGAGGCATGAATGAATGAAACAAAAAAGAAAAGAAAAAATCTGATCAATGTGGTTTTCTTCATGTCTGTTTCTGACCCAGATCTGTTTTACCTTGTGTTGTTGTTTTTTTTTGTGCGTGTTTTTTTTTTAACAGTCCAAATTTGATAGTACAGATCTGACAACATGCAATAAACAAATAAACAAAAAATACTGGATGTAAAAGATTGGAGGTGGGGCATGTTAATGTAAATAAAGGCAAATATTTGCACAAAGAATTTACAGCACTACCAGTTTCGCAAATTTGGCATCAAGGAGAAAGCAAGTATGTGTGTGTTAATCCTTTGACCAGTTGTTAGATATATAGAACTTACAGGTTTCCATTTAAAAAAAAAAAAAAAAAAAAAAAATTAAAGTACAGATTTTACCCTGGTTAAAATACGGACAAATGTATTTTGGGTAAACAGGTCAGTTGATTGTGTGTACCAGACTGGTGTGTCTAAATGAATGGGAGTCTAGAGAAGACTTATCAGTGCATGTTACATGTAATGATGTATGAGTGAGTACTGTATGCACACATGCATGCAAGCTACACCAGAAGATGAAATCAGTCTTTACTCGCAGTTAATCATCAATGCGACTGCGATGAAACGTACTTGAATCAGTCTCGATGATTATGGTTTTTAATCAGATACCATGCACAACTCCAAAGCTCTTCTCCCCACATATTTCCATGCTGAACTTACAACTCTTATTCACACTTATTTTCATGCTAAACTCCACCACTCTAATCCCCACAGCATATTAAAGCTAATCCCTCCCCCCGCAAAAAGAGAAGTAATGTGATAGAAAAGCCACAAAAAGATCAAATTCATTGGAACAACACTGGCCTTTTTTCTTTTCTTTTCTTTTTTTTCCCCCTCGAGGCCCGACTTAGCGCTTGGGGTTACGCTGCTGCTCAGGCATCTGGTTAGCAGATGTGGTGTAGCATATATGGATTTGTCAGAATGCAGTGATGCCTCCTTCAGTAACTGAACTGAACTGGCCATTTTCTCATGTATGCTGTTTTAGAAGCCCCCTCCCCACGACCCCCTCAGGCCCCTGCCTCCCCTACACAGACACACACTGACTCATACTATGCATCAGTATCAGTATCAGTGGCTCAAGGAGGCGTCACTGTGTTCGGTCAAATCCATATACACTACACCACATCTGCCAAGCAGATGCCTGACCAACAGCGTCACCCAATGTGCTTAGTCAGGCCTTGAGAGAAAAAAAAAGAAGATAAAATAAATTAACAACAATAAATAAATAAAATGAGATAACCAAAAAATGATAAAATAAAATAAAATAACAAAAAATAAAGAAAAGAAAATAATAAGATAAAAAAAAATTAAATAAATAAAAAATATATAAAATACATACATACTGTGCAACAACAAATATGAAATGCTCAGTGAAATGTATTTAAATTCAGAATGAAAAGTTTACACTCACGAGCGATGTTTTTTTCTTCAGTTCAGTAACACGCCGCAAGTCGCAGAATGAAAGAAAAAAGAAGAAGAAGAAGAAAAAAGAAAGAAATAAAGGTAGGAAGAAAAAAATAAACGTGTCGTTCATGAGAGCGCGTGGTGGCAAATGTGTACAAGGGAAACTACTGCTCTCTCCTGATAAATAGCCAATTTATTCAGTGGTCTCCCTTCGTTCGTGAGTCTAAGTATGGTTGGACCTGGCTGTTATCGTGTGTGTGTGTATGTGACTGCGCGCACACGTGTGTATGTGCATGTGTGTGTCTGTGTATCTGTACTCGCGCGTGAGTGCATTCGCGCGAGCTTCCTGAATGTGTGTTTGTGTTGGTGTTCGCGCGCACACGCCGCGTGTGCGTGTATATGTGTAGACGGTCTGTGTATCTGTACTCGTGCGTGAGAGTGCGTGCGCGCGTGCGTGTGTGTGGCGGGGGCGTGGGGGATGGTGTGGGAGTGTGGGTGCAGGTGAGTGGGGGATGGGGTGGGGGGCTGTCTGTGGCAGATACTCGGCATTGTGATAGCCCACATGAAATTATGTTCTCAGTTTTGGCATTCTTGGTTAATCATAGGTATTGTATTCATTGATGATGAACATGGACCTTCCCGCGCAGTTATCAGTTGTGAACATGCATTGTATCAGAAAACAATGAACAATGTTTTCACAATGCAGGGCATGGTACCACCAATGGCAGTGCCGTACCTCTCCCCCGCCCCCCGAATTAACCCCGCCCCGTCTTAACTACAGTACAGCTGGCTTGTCATCGGAGCTACGCACTTGTCACAGATCATCATCAGTTTATCCATTGTCAGTTTCACTTTCAGCGTCAGTCACGTGGTGAAACTGACCACAGGTATGCCGTGCACACGACACCACCACCACCACCCCCCGCGCTCGTGGTTGTCGCCGGTGTCACCTGTGAAACTGACCACCTGTGCACACACCCGACACCTCATTGTCAGTTTCCACGCAGTCTGTCAGACAGGTGAAACTGACTACCCTGTGGGGACAAACAGGTCTTTGTACTTGGGCAACGGGGGAATATTTCAGTCTGCGACGTCATGCGTTAAACACAGCAACGTGAGATGATTATTAGAAATATTGGG
Organism: Babylonia areolata; assembly: GCF_041734735.1. NCBI lineage: Eukaryota > Metazoa > Mollusca > Gastropoda > Neogastropoda > Buccinidae > Babylonia > Babylonia areolata. The sequence continues at coordinate 36,593,483 of NC_134900.1, forward strand.
TCAATCATTGGATTCATCGGACAATTGGTCATTATGCTTAACGCAACAGGTGTGTATTCTGCATCCCATGCCTGTCTCCAAGCTTGTGGCTGTCTGTTTTTCTCTGCCTGCGTCTCTGTCTCTGTTTCTGTGTTTCTTTGTTTTTTGCCTGTTTCTGTCTCTGTCTCTGTCTCTCTCATTCGCTCTGCCGCTATGCGTTTTCCGGACCCGGCGTTTTCTAAACGCGTCACACACACACACACACACACACACACACACACCACGCACACCACGCGCACACACACCACGCACACGCACACACACACACACACACACACCACGCACACACACACACACACACACACACACACCACGCACACACAGACACACACACACACACACACACACACACACACACACACACACCACGCACACACACACACACACACACACACACACACACACACACACACACACCACGCACACACACACTCTCTCTCTAGTCTCTCTCTCTCTCTCTCTCACACACAAACACACACACACGCGCGCACACACACATACACACACGCACGCACACACTTACACACACACACACTGACATATATATATATATATATATATGTTGTTGTCTTTTCTAAATAGTTTTGTTTCGGTGTCGTTGGTTTTCGTTGTTGTTGTTTTGTTGGTTTTTGTGTCTATTTTTTTGTGGGGGTGAAGACTGTGTGTAAGGGGGGAAAGGGGCACATAATCTATTTTCATCAACACTAAAACAACAGGAAGACATGGTCCTCTGGTACCTACAGATACCCGATCCAAGTGCACCCCTTTCCCCACACCA
>NC_134900.1:36601799-36611799 GCF_041734735.1 Babylonia areolata
AAACCCAAAAAACATGGCAGCTTCAGACGACAAGCGTCGGTTCTGGTTTATATCATGGGTCATTTCGCGTCGTATTGTACCTGTTTCTTGATTAGAAGGGTCGACTTCTCGAAACTTGTCTTTTCTCGTATGCCTCCATTGCAAAACACGCGAGAAAACTCGTTTAGATTTTGTATAGATTTTGACGGGTGCAATAGCCGTGTGGGTCCCGGGTTCGAATCTCGATGCACCTGGTGGGTAAAGGGTAGAGATTTTTCCAATCTCCCAGGTCAACATATGTGCAGACCTGCTAGTTCCTGAACCCCCTTCGTGTGTATGCGCACGCAGAAGATCAAATACGCACGTTAAAGATCCTGTAATCCATGTCAGCGTTCGGTGGGTTATGGAAACAAGAATGTACCCAGCATGCACACTCCCGAAAACGGAGTATGGCTGCCTACATGGCGGGGTAATTAAAAACGGTCATACACGTAAAATGTTACATGTCTGTCTGAGTGTGTATGCGTGTGCGTCTGAAATGTGATTGAATGACACAGGAAACGAATGATGAGCGCCCAGTGGCAGCCGTCAGTCGGCTCTACCCAGGTAGGCAGCCTGTGGTGCAAATGTCCCCGTGTATGTAAAGCGCTTAGAGCTTGGTCTGTGACCAAGGATAGGCGTTATAGAAGTATCCACATCAATCAATCAATGAATAATAGTCATGCAGTCAGTCGTGTTCGACTATGACCATCAGAACAGCAGAGGAGGTAACTGCTGTCCCAACTATCTGGGCTAGAATTTTATTATAGTGGAATATGTCTTGCCCAAAGTTACATCCCCCACTCTCTCCGCCAAGAGGGTTTTTGGAGACAGTCAGCGTTGGGGATGGTTCCCAAAGGCCAACTACCTAGCCCCCAAGGCTGCAGCACGAAGAGCCAGTGCAATTTTGCCTCCTAGTTTGAGAGTCATGGTCCTTCACAAAAGACTTAGCTGTAAATGATTTCCCATTGCAATAGAGAAACCAGTGATGGTACAGCTCTCACTTTGCTGTTGGCCCCACTGTAAACTTAGGTCGATCTGTTATATAAGCTGAATGCTGGGTTTTGAATAGGTGCAATAATTCAGGACGCTGAAATAGGACATTACCCTGAATCTGAAACTTCCTGTTCCTCTCTCTCTCTTTTTCCTTGCTCTTTTTTTTCAGAAAGGACGGACAGCTCAACAAGTGGACTGGTACCGATCCCTTGCGGTCCGCCAGCCTTGAACTGACGGTGCTTTCCCCGGCACCGACTGCCCTGAATACTGACCTTGTGACCCCCCACCCCCACCCCCCAACCCCCATGTTTCTCACTGTCTCTCTCTGTCTCTGTCTCTCTCTGTCTCTGTCTCTATCTATCTCAGGTCACTCCTCCCCCCCTACCCCCCCATGCCCCCTCGCCCCCACCCCCACCCCCACACACGCATCCCCTCCCCTTCCCCCCTACCCACCCACATCACAATGCATGTAGTGCCCTCCAGTTTGTTCACCATTTCTGAGCTGAGTCGGCTTGGGACAGTGGAATGAATGCTGCTCCGTCGTGTAGTGTATAGTGTATGGTCTACTACAATGCAAAAATGCCATACACAACACTGAAGTGAAGAACTTCAGCTGGTAGACACCTCGGTCTCATGTTTCTCACTGTCTCTCTCTGTCTCTGTCTCTCTCTGTCTCTATCTATCTCAGGTCACTTTTCACTTTTTATGCATCTATTTTCTTTACTTTTGTGTTGTTATAGCTTTGATTTGATACTTTCGATTGAAAAAAAAAATCGTATTAGAACTTTGCAGTTGATGTCAAAAAATGACCAAATATCAGGTCTCTCTCTTCCCCCCCCCCCCTCTTTCTCTGGTCACTTTTCATTTTTCATGATTCTGTTTACTTACTTTTGTGTTGTTATAGCTCTGATTTGATGCTTTCGATTAAAAACAAACAAACAAAACAAAACAACAACAACAACAAAAACCCACAACGACAACAACAACAACAACAACCGTATAAGAACTTCGCAGGTAATGTCAAAAAATGTCCGTCAAAACTCTCTCTCTCTCTCTCTCTCTCAATGTCCCTCTCTCTCCTTCTTCTTCTTCTTTTATGTGGCTCGTTTTGTTGCCGAAAATGGTTTCTGATGGTTATTTATTGGGCGGAAAAAGTGGTTCACGTTGTGAGGAGTGTTGTTGGGTGTGGCCGGCCTGTGCTATTGTCAGGTCTATACCTGAGACGGGGACAGGGGGTGTGGGGGAGGGGGGGGGGGCGGAGTATGGGGGAGAGAGAGAAAAAGATAGATGGACAGGTTTATCGTCAACATGGCGACTTTTATTCGTCTATTTATTTATTTGTTTATTCGTTTGTTTAATTGCTTCTTATGGTGGTTAGATGTTTTCCTCTTAAAAATTTTTTTTTTATTGATTGGCTGGTTATTCTTTAACTGAAATAATTTTGTCAGTCTACTGTGACAAAATGCAATATAAAACAAAATGCAAAGAAGCAAAATATCAGTTGATTCCGGTTCGCTGACATTTGTGGGTGGACCGACTAATTGCGAATCGTAAATGGGAATGTTTAGCCTTTCTTTAAAAAAAAAAAAAAAAAAAAAAAAAAAAATCTTAAGACGTTGGCGCTCATAGTTGCTGGCAGTTTTAAGTTGATTATTGACTTGGTGATTTAGTTATCATCTATTGGCATATCGCGCATATCTGTTTATTCTTCGCTGATATATGATACCTTAATCTTCAGCTTGCTAACTGGCTTACTTATGCTCTTCGGATGTTGTGAATGTAAGAACAATGATGAATGAAATGGTCTTCATTTAGTCTTCACTGATATATATAATACCTTAATTATATATATATATATAATTAATGATAGTCAGTCGTGTCCGACTATGACCATCAGAACAGCAGAGGAGGCAACTGCTGTTTCAACTATTTGGGCTAGAATTTGACTATAGTGGAGAGTGTCTTGCCCAAGTACATCCCCACTCTCTCGGCCAAGAGGGTTTTAGGACAGTCGGCGTTGGGATGGTTCCCAAAGGCCAACTAGCCCACAAGGCTGCAGCACTAAGAACCAGTGCAATTTTGCCTCCTAGTTTGAGAGTCATAGTCCTTCACAGAAGACTAAGCTGTAAATGATTTCCCATTGACTGGAGAAACCATTGATAATACAGCTCTCACTTTGCTGTTGGCCCAAATGTAAAACTTATGTCAATCTGTACTAGCTTGGTAACTGGCTTACTAACTCTCTGGACTTTGTAAATTTCAGACTACTAAACATGGACATTAATTTAACGAGTGATATGGACAGTCAGAGCAAGGAACGACCAAGTAACCTTACAACAGAACTGACCACTGACCAGTCAGGAAGCAGTTTGTCGATTTATTGACTAGACGGGCGCAATAGCCGAGTGGTTAAAGCGTTGGACTTTCAATCTGAGGGTCCCGGGTTCGAATCTAGATAACGGCGCCTGGTGGGTAAAGGGTGGAGATTTTTCCGATCTCCCAGGTCAACAGACCTTCTTGTGCCTGAACCCCCTTCGTCTGTATACGCAAGCAGATCAAATACGCAAGTTTAAGATCCTGTAAACCATGTCAGCGTTCGGCTTTGATTTGTCTCAGTCTGCACAAGATTCAGCGCTATATGAATATTATTATTATTATTATTATTATTATTATTATCATTATTAACGTGGGAGTTGCAGCCCACGAACAAAGAAGAAGAAGAAGATTTATTGACTGGTCAGACGGCACCTACCTCGTCTTTGTTATTGGGCCATTTGTTCATGAAACAATTATTTGGTCTGTAGAATCTATTTATCTGTTTATCTATCTATCTATATGTTGACCTATTCACTCACTGAGTTAGATATGTATCAGTCGATCCATTCATTCATCTATTCATTCATTCATTCACTTTATCACCACGCCTTTCTTTTTTGAGCAGACGTGGTGTAGCGGATATGGATCAGCCCTCCGCAGGCTTTGATGCCTTCAAGAAACTGAAACTAGGAGACATATACTGTAGTTACTGGTGGTGTTTTTCTGCCGACTGAGCGATACTGAGTCTGCATAGAACTCTGTTCGTCTGCTTATAACTCTGTTCGTCTGCTTCAGTCCAATGTACAGTGCGTCTCGAGAAGTTCCGGCTGTAATATCATGATATTATATGTGACACATTATAAGATGTGTACATATTACAAAGGTGTGATACCATTTTAAAGTCTCAAAGGGCTGAAACATCATGATATTATATGTGACACATTATAAGATGTGCACATATTACAAAGGTATTACACCATTTTAAAAATCTCAAAGGGCTGAAACATCATGATATTATATGTGACACATTATAAGATGTGTACATATTACAAAGGTGTGATACCATTTTAAAGTCTCAAAGGGCTGAAACATCATGATATTATATGTGACACATTATAAGATGTGCACATATTACAAAGGTGTGATACCATTTTAAAGTCTCAAAGGGCTGTAACATCATGATATTATATGTGACACATTATAAGATGTGTACATATTACAAAGGTATGACACCATTTTAAAAATCTCAAAGGGCTGTAACATCATGATATTATATGTGACACATTATAAGATGTGTACATATTACAAAGGTATTACACCATTTTAAAAATCTCAAAGGGCTGTAACATCATGATATTATATGTGACACATTATAAGATGTGTGCACATTACAAAGGTGTGATACCATTTTAAAGTCTCAAAGGGCTGTAACATCATGATGCCATATGTGACACATTATAAGATGTGTGCACATTACAAAGGTGTGATACCATTTTAAAGTCTCAAAGGGCTGTAACATGATGATGCCATATTTGACAAATAAGATGTGTACACATTACAGAGGTGTAACACCATTTTTAAGTCACATATTCAAATTCTTGAGTTTGTGCATTTTATTGTAAAGCGCGGCAAGCCCCATCTGAGATGGAGGTACTGCGCTATACAAGCCTTCATTTACTCACCCACTCACTCACTGAATGACTGACTGACATTTTAAGGTTCTTATCAAGTGTCAAACGCTGAAATGTTTACGCAAATTTCCAAGCCTTGATAACTGTGCCCAGAATTAAAACTGACACACTGAGTGAACGAGAGATATTGTGCAACCAACAACCATCTACCTGAAACCTGAAAATCTAGTCATCAGCTCCATCCACATGTAATATGCAGCTTCTGTTCAAACGTGTGTGTGTGTGTGTGTGTGTGTGTGTGTGTGTGTGTGTGTGTGTGTGTGTGTGTGTGTGTGTGTGTGTGTGTGTGTGTGTCTGCAGTGCGTGCACAAGTTTTTATATTGATATGCACTTGTATGTATCCTAATTTCTACTGTATCTGTGTTTGTGTATGATTTTCGATTTATGTTCGTATCTTGTTATGTACTATCCCCCCCTCCCCCTCCTCTCCAATATTCCTTGTGACCCCGGTACACTTGGTAATAAAGACATATTCTATTCTATTCCATTGTGCCAAGTTGGCAGACCCAGGCAGACTTGGAGAAGAAGTACGGACACTGAAGTGAAGGCAGCCGGAATGACGTGGGCCCAGATAAAGAGGATCGCCCCAAACCGTGTCCGTTGGAGGAGTGCTGTTGCGGCCCTTTGTTCCCGAGCGGAGCTATAGGCATAAGTCAAGTAAGTCATTCCATTGTGCCACCCAAGACTCCTTCATCAAGCTCCCTGATAACCTCCGTCATTCTGATTCCCTCGCATCTTTTAAATCTCGTCTCAAAACTCACCTTTTCCCTCAGCAGTAAATTCAATTGTGGCAGGTCCACTTCCTTTGCGTTAGCTGTGCTTGACTATGTATGTATACATATGTATGTGTACATAACTACATGCATGTATATGAATGTGTATTGTGTGCGCGTGCGTTTATGTAAGTGTGTGCGTATGTGTTAGGGTAGCTGTTAGATACACATGTATTGTTAAAATGTATGTACGCAGTGTGTGTGTGTGTGTGTGTGTGTGTGTGTGTGTGTGTGTGTAGTCATATGTGTATGTAACATAGATGTAATGTTTTATGTTAACAAAGCGTTTTTGTAAAGCACCTAGAGCAGATTTCTGGATAGTGTGCTATATAAGTATCCATTATTATTATTATTATTATTAACATCGTTGACAAGGAACAAGCTCAAAGAAGTGCCAGTGATCAGCCCTGTCCTGACCAAAGCATGAAAAATGATCCCTTTCAGTTCCAACAGTCGAAGCGATCACTGTACAAACTCGTTCATTTTCAACGTCGACACGGACAATCACAACCACATACATGATTGACATGTCTATCTGAATTTGTCTCCAAAATGTCAAAACAAATGGATCGACTGCCCTGCAAACTACTGTACTTCAGCCGGTCAAAGTGTCGATATTGACTGACGAACAGACAAACACAAAAAATTATATGGGCCCACACCAATTCCCAAATGCCCCCCCACACCGCCCTCCTGCACACACACACACACACACACACACACACACACACACACACACACGAACGAACGAACGCACGCGCGCACGCACAAACACACACACACATACACACACACACACGCACGCACGCATACATAAACACACACACACGCGCGCGTGCGGAAACTCCAAACACACACAATCATGCATTAAAAAAGAAAAAAGAAAAAAAAGTAAGACATGTAGTATGCCTGTTTTGCACTCGAGGGCAGGTTCTAAGAAGATAAGGAAGTAGCGATGCGTTAACTTTGTGAACAAGTGTACAAAGTACAAGAGAGTAGCCTACTAGCCGCTGGTCGACCCCGTGCTCCCTTTAAGTACCCCCCACCCCCACCCCCACCCACCCACACCGCCTTTCCCATCTCCCCCACCCCCACAGCAGAGGACTGCAAGCGGACTGTACGCAGGTCTAGTTGTACACACTACTACTATTCTGCTCTCTCTCTCTCTCGATCTCTGTCCAACACAGGCTACCACGACACAGGGTTCCCATGTCAAATCTGCCCCGGGTGGGCAGTTAGTTTAGCTTTCAGAACCAAGGCGACAGACCTTTTTTTTTTTTTTTTTTTTCAAGGTGACAGACCCGGAGGTTCCAGTTTCAGTTTCAGGCGTCACTGCGTTCAGACAAATCCATATACGCTACACCACATCTGCTAGGCAGATGCCTGACAGCAGCATAACCCAACGCGCTTAGTCAGACCTTGAGTGCATGCAGGTATATTCGTGTAACAATCCGAGTGGATTTCTGCACAGAATTTTGCCGAAGAACATCACTCTCGTTGCCATGGGTTCTTATTTCAGTGCGCCAAGTCAGTGCGTGCTGCACACGGGACCTTGATAATTATATAGTCTCATCCAAACGACTAGACGCTCAGTTCGAATTCTCAGTCAAACTTGGGAGAAAGGGTGAGAGCGGGATTCGAACCCAGACTCTCTCCGACGGACTCTGTATTAGCAGACGAGCGTCTGAGTCATTCTGCCACCTTCCTCCTTGTAAAACCTGGAGGAATCTGGCGAGCAGTTCTTCTGTGCGGTGCCCCAGTGATTCTTGATTGATTGATTGATGTGGATACTTCTATAGCGCCAATCCTCGGTCAGAGACCAAGCTCTAAGCGCTTTACATACACGGGGACATTTGCACCACAGGCTGCCTACCTGGGTAGAGCCAACTGACGGCTGCCACTGGGCGCTCATCATTCGTTTTCTGTGTCATTCAGATTTCAGACGCACACACATACACACTCAGACAGACATGTGACATTTTACGTGTATGACCGTTTGTTTGTTTTTTTATTTACCCCGCCATGTAGGCAGCCATACTCCGTTTTCGGGGGTGTGCATGCTGGGTATATTCTTGTTTCCATAACCCACCGAACGCTGACATGGATTACAGGATCTTTAACGTGCGTTTTGATCTTCTGCGTGCGCATACACACGAAGGGGGTTCAGGCACTAGCAGGTCTGCACATATGTTGACCTGGGAGATCGGAAAAATCTCCACCCTTTATCCACCAGGTGCACCGAGATTCGAACCCAGGACCCTCAGATTGAAAGTCCAGCGCTTTAACCATTCGGCTATTGCATTCGGCTATTTCACAGAGAAAAAAGAACAACAAGAAGAGTATCAGTATTAGTAGCTCAAGGAGGCGTCACTGCATTCGGACAAATCCATATTGATTGATATGATTGATATGAATACTTATATAGCGCCTATCCTCGGTCGGAGACCAAGCTCCAAGCTGCACCACATCTGCCAAGCAGATGCCTGACCAGCAGCATAAACGAACGCGCTTCGTCAGGCTTTGAGAAGAAGAAGAAGACACCGGCTTTCCTCTCTGTCCAACACGGGCCCAACACAGGGTTCCCATGTCAAATCTGACCCTGGGATAGTTTGGCGTTTTTTTTTCAGTGGTGGTGGTTGTTGTTTGTTTGTTGATAATGATGTTGTTGTTGTGTTTGTTCGTTTGTTTGTCGGTTTTTGTCGCAATAATAACAAAACAATAAACTAAGACTGCTGCTATCTTCAGTTGCTTTGCAGACTCTACGAGTCGAAGTACACAACTTCTCCTCTCCCTAGTGGGTTCATAGTATTTTCCTCTTGTTTTTTGTATCCTGTAAGACTAAATAATGTAAAAGAAGAAGAAGAAGAAGAAAAAACAAAAAAAACAACAACAAAAAACAAAACAAAACATACAAAACAAGACAAGACTGAGAACATCAGAAAAGACCAACAAAACAAAACAAAACAAAACAAAAATCAGCTCAACTCAGCGCAGCTTAGCTCAGCTCCGCAATCAAACCCAGTACAGTCCATCGAAGTTTCAGTTTCTCAAGGACGGAGGCGTCACTGAGTTCGGACAAATCCGTATACGCTACACCACACCTGCTATGCGTATGCCTCACAGCAACATAACCCAAAGCGCTTGTCAGGCCTTGGGTGTATGGTTATATGTTTGTGTACCTGTCAAATATACTTTCTTTTTTTTATATATAATTTTGCCAGGGGACAACAATAGATTTTGTTGCCATGGGTTCTTTTTCAGTGTGCCAAGTGCTTTCCGCACACGCGACCTCGCTTTTGTCGACTCATCCGAATAACCAGACGCTCAGTTTGATTTTCCAGTCAAACTTGGGAGAAGGGGCGAGAGCGAGATTCGAACCCACGCCCTCACGGAGTCTCTGTATTGGCAGCTGAGCGTCTTAACCATTCTGCCACCTTCTCCCTGAAGGAAACGGAGGGAAATGGAACGGAATCGAACTCATCAAATTAAATAATTTGCCATAAATGCAGCTTCTTCTTCTTCTTCTTTCCCTTGACTACCGCCTTCATCATTGTGAAGATTTACTAGCTGTGTTCCACTGTGTTGTGCTATTTTGTGTTTATTTGTATTACGTTGTATTGAAGTGTTTTGTATTGAAGTATTATTGCATTTTTTTTATTGCATTATTCCTATCGCATGTAACACACACTACAGCACAATACAGTTAACTTGTAACATGTAACATACACACTCGCAACATTATTGATACAGGTAAACACAGCACTGGAGACCTGTAACATGTAACACACACTGCAGCACTGATAGACACAGCACAGTAGACTTGTAACACGTAACACACACACAGTGCCGAGCATTGAAACAACACAGTAGACTTGTAACATGTTACACACATACTGCAGCATTGATACAACACAGTAAACTTGTAACATGTAACACACATACTGCAGCATTGATACAACACAGTAAACTTGTAACATGTAACACACATACTGCAGCATTGAAACAACACAGTAGACTTGTAACATGTTACACACATACTGCAGCATTGATACAACACAGTAAACTTGTAACATGTAACACACATACTGCAGCATTAATTCAGCACAGTCGACTCGTAACGTGACGTGTAGCAGGTACACTGCAGCATTGATACACACAGACTTGGAAAGATTGATTGATTCAGTCTGTAGAATCCGACAGAACAAC
>NC_134900.1:36614299-36624299 GCF_041734735.1 Babylonia areolata
TTCCCCTATGACCAAAGCGATCAAAATGATTTGTTCAAATGGAGACTGGCAGAGACATGGTTGTCTCCTCTGTGTTGAGGTATTTCGGGCCAAAGACACCAAGTGTTACTGACTAGGTTCTATCTATTTGCTAAGTGTCTGTGTAGTAGTAGTGTTGTTTGTATCTATGTTCAGGCGCAGAAGACGGTTTCTTGGACATAATTATAATTATATCCAATCAGCTTTCAGTCTTAGCTGTCTGAAGAAGAGTGGACATTTTCCCCCTTGGTCAAAGCTGCGAATTTTTTCGGAACACGTGTGGATTGTTTGCAATGAAGTATATGTGTGATGATTTGATATTATTTGGTATTAGGGTTTCTGTGAGATGTTAGCTCTGAACACATTTTGTTTTCGGTTTTTTTTTAAGGGCTTATTTTGGTTTTGGTTTCAGATGGCCCATTGTGTATCAGTGCGGACCACTGAGCTATAGTATATATATATATATATATATATATATATATATATATATATATATATCACAACTTTGCCGAGTGGTGTGAGCACATGCCATGTCACATCTGCCACATTATATAGTGCCCACATTAAGTGGAGTAAATTTCAACAGGTGTTCCCAGTATACGATATACCCCAGCCCGGCCAGTCGGACAGCAAATGCACGTTCAAAGAGATTTGCGTTGTTGATTTACACCAAGGCTTTCATGTCTGCATGGCTTTGAAGAAGACAGTTGGGTTAAACGTGATTTAAAAAAAAAACAAAAAAAAAACTCTCTCGCTCTTGCTGCATGGACATGGGGACATCTGGAACAAACGCAAACATTGGCTGCAGTAGAACAATTTTTCGACGCTGCAAACCGACTTGATCCATGGCCAAAGATGAAAATATAGCAGTAATTAAACAAAACAAAAACATAATTGAACAGTTCCTTCTTGCAAGCTGTCAAACTGGTCCATCTCTGGAAACGAAAGAGAAGGGAGGTGTTGTGTCATCGTACGAAACCATAACGTACCAAAGAACGATGCCTTAATGCCGTACCAAACCAAATATTAATGTCTTAATGCTGCAACATACCCCAAACAATGATGAAATGAACTGGTATATGTATATGTATCAAGAGGATAAACAAACTAAAGAAAGGAAAATGATCAATAACAACAAATCTAAAAAACAAAAATTAAAAAAAAAAGTGTGTGTGTGTGTGTGTGTGTGTGTGTATGTGTGTGTGTGTGTGTGTGTGTGTGTCATTACCCTCCCTATCTGTCTGTCTCTGTCTCTCTCTCCCTGTGTATGTGTGTGTGTGTGTCCCTACCCTCCCTATCTGCCAGTCTCTGCGTGCATTGTTGTTCAGTGTCCATGCCTTTCCGCCTATCTCTGTCTCTCTTTCAGTCAGGAATGGGTTGAGACCACAGTACTGAATAGGGAGTACTGTTGTGTTCGATGGTTGATATACATTCAAGCGGAGGAATAGAAGCGGGAGGACCTAAATTTCACTCAGGGAATCGTACCAGCAGCAATGGGGCATCCCTGGAGCTGAAATTGACACGGACAGGGGGAAAAGGGGAGGGCACTGGCATAAGGGGGTCGGGGGGAGGGCTTGAGGGGGGGGAGGGCAATCTCTCTGAAAGTTGATCGACACACACACAGGCCACTCCCCCCCTCACTTTCCGCTCAGTTCTCTGCCACGAGTGACCGCCCCTTTAGCGGTGTCGGTGGCGCGTCAGAACTGGTCCTGCCCCCCCTGCTCTAGAATTTCTCCCTCCCAGCTCCAGTTTTTACTTTCCGGCGATTTTTTTGTTTTCTTTTTTTCCTTTCTTTTTAATTGATATATATAGAGGTATCCTGTCGAAGGTTTCATGTACATTGTTGTTTATCGCCCAGCCGATCGCAAGGGTCGTTTGAGGGCAGATCTAGAAGGGGGTATAGTATAATTTGCGTCGAGGGTGATGATGTCACCCGTAGTTCAGCCCGGTTTCGAAAGGAATTTATCTGAACTGGCCAAGTGAATCCGCATACTACATAGACTCCCCCCCCACCCCCCAACCATCCGCCCAGGCCCCCTACCCGACACACACACACACCACCACCACCACCACCACCACCCTCCTCTCATTTTCTCACCCACAAAAGAACAAACAAAAATAATCCTTTAGCACACCGCGGCGCAGATGAAACACACACACACACACACACACACACACACACACACACACACACACACATATATATATATATATATATATATATATATATTTACAGAGAGAGAGAGAGAGAGAGAGAGAGAGATAAACGCGCACACAAACAAACTTATGTGGGTGGGCTTTTTCTTCTTCTTTTTAATTTTTTTTTAATGTGTTTTTGGAAATGTGGAGTGATGGCCTGGAGGTAACGCGTCCGCTTGGGAAGCGCGGAGAGAATCTGAACGCGCTGGTTCCAATCAAAGCTCAGCCGCCGATATTTTCTCCTCTTCCACTAGACCTTGAGTGGTGGTCTGGATGTTAGTCATTCGGATAAGACGATAAACCGAGGTCCCGTGTGCAGCATGCACTTAGCGCACGTAAAAAAAAAAAAAAAACCCACGGCAAGAAAAGTGTTGTTCCTGGCAAAATTCTGTAGAAAAATCCACTTCGATAGGAAAAACAAATAAACTACACGCAGGGAAAAATACAAAAAAAGGAAAAAAAAAAAAAAAGAAAAAGAAGAAAAAAAGAGGGGTGCTGTATTGTAGCAACGAGCTCTCCTTGGGGAGAGCAGCCCGAATTTCACACAGAGAAATCTTTTGTGACAAAAAGAGAAATACAATACAAAATAACACAATGCAATACAATAGTCTACTTGTTCATGTAGTTGTTGTTTTTTTCTCTCTTTTTTTAATAATGGGCTTTTTTTCTTGCCAAACTTAAAGTGCCCAGGGGGGCACGACTGGCAAGGGTAGAACTGAGGAAGCGTGCTAGTTGTTGCAGTGGTGGTTGTGTGAGCACGATGATGCACGGGGTGGGTGGCGGGAAGGGCCAATGGTGACAACAGCTCACTGGTTCCTTCTTCCAACAAGTGAGCGTCAAGTTTCCATCAGTCAGCTTCCACCACGCCATCGCTCCCCAGCTCTTATCACCAGAACAACTAACTGGCTGCACTATGGGACCTGCGCAAACAACTTGCCTGCCTGCCTGTCTGCCTGCCCGCCTACCTTCCTGCCTGCCCTCCATGTGTGTGTTAGTGTGTGTGGCCATTTCCCATAATCCGGACCTGGGCGCTCGATTCCCGCCATGCCGTTCGGCCCGCCATTGATGGACCCGCCCAGTCAGCTCGGCTGCCCGACAACTGACTCCAGTGCTGTAGTCGCTGTGCCGTTGCCAGGTAAGGCCCCCCCCCACACACACACACACGACAGCTCCACGCTGCAGCCACACGCTGCGGCTATATGCTACATACATTACACTTCATGCCGAAGCTACTATACATGCTACACCTGCATGGCATGCCAGAGTGATGACGATGATGGTCGTGTGTGTGTGTGTGTGTGTGTGTGTGTGTGTAACTATAATACCAAATATATTTTGTAAACTTGGGGGAAAAAATAGCCACCGAAAATGTTCGAAATCCTTTCGTCGGATTAGCGATTTCCAGGACGAAAATTTAGTCTTTCGATGACCTGGAAAAAGCAACAGGAAATGGAGACACGCATGCGCATGCGGCTCTCGCTAAAAATAACCGGGGAACCTCCTTTCGAAAACGAGACGAAAGTGGGTCAGCAAACCCTCCTAACCCAAGCATAGACACTAGAATTAGAGATTAGTGCCTATGACCCAATAACTGTCCCAACAGACACCTACAGCAGACCCGTGGCGACATGTTTGTGTGTTATGTGGCAGAACTGACCTTCTCCTCTGTCACTTATCTGTGTAGTGTGGTTGCTGTGTGTGGCCATGTACATGCACTGATTCACATCCTGTAGGTCCTGGTAGCTAGTTCTGTGAAGTGTAGTTATGTGCCAACAGCAAAGTGAGAGCTGTATTATCAATGGTTTCTCCAGTCAATGGGAAACCATTTACAGCTTAGTCTTTTGTGAAGGACTATGACTCTCAAACTAGGAGGCAAAATTGCACTGGCTCTTAGTGCTGCAGCCTTGTGGGCTAGTTGGCCTTTGGGAACCATCCCAACGCCGACTGTCCTAAAACCCTCTTGGCCGAGAGAGTGGGGATGTACTTGGGCAAGACACTGTCCACTATAATCAAATTCTAGCCCAAATAGTCGGAACAGCAGTTGCCTCCTCTGCTGTTCTGATGGTCATAGTCGGACACGACTATCATAAATAAATAAAGTTATGTGTAGTGTACAAGTACTGACTGACATCTTGTCAGTTCTGGTTCATTGTAGTGCAGTTGTGCAGATGGGGGAGGGTGTGGGGGTGGGGGGAGGGAGGTGGCAAAATGGTTAAAACCTTTATTTGCCAGTACAGTGTCCGTGAGGGTCTGGGTTCAAATCTCGGTCTCGCCCTTTCTCCCAAGTTTGACTGGAGAATGAAACTGAGCGTCTAGTCATTTGGACGAGACGATAAACCGAGGTCCCGTGTGCGGCACGCACTTGTGAAGCATACGTGTACTGAGGTTTTTGTGTAGTGTACATGTACTGAGGTTTCGGTATAATGAACATGTACTGAGGTATCTTTGTAGTATGTGATGTACTGAGGTATTATCTGTGTAGTGTATTTGTACTGAGGTATCTGTGTAATATGTGATGTACTGAGGTATTTGGGTAGTGCATATGTACTGAGGTTTCTATGAATTGCACTTGGGTATTCGTGTAGTGTACATGCATTGAGGTACCTGCGTAATGTACTTGTAAAGAGGTATTTGTGTAGAGTGTGCATGTTCTGAAGTATCTGTTAAGAGTAATACGTGTACTGGGATATCTGTGTAGTGTACTACATGTACTAGGATATCTTTGTAGAGTAATACACGAACTGAGACTTCTCTTTTACGAAGTTCTTTAAGTAATTTCCTGTAACTGTATTTAGAGTTGTTTTGTTGTTGTTGTTGTTTTTCTTCCAAATTTCACCCACATTTTTACCCTCATTTGCCCAGTTAACCCTCCATTCATCCACATCTCCCACCCCTTCTAACCGATAATACTCAGATGTATTCATAAATACTTTAACAAAATGTCTTCAATCACCGATATGTGTGACGGGACATTAAACAAAATTCCTCCACGAACTGAGATATCTGTGTGGCATACATGAGGTATTTGTGTAGTGTACTTGTACTATAGTATCTCTGTAATGTACATCTCTGACGTGACATCCCAAGATCCTGTACTAGTTGCGGTGGGTCACACTCAAGATCAGTTGCAATGAAGTGTGAATGAATCTTGTCTGAATATTTGTTGTTGTTGGTGGGTTGTTTTTTTGTTTTTGTTTTTCAATCATTCGTCTACGTAAGCCATCAAACGTACTTTGATCCACGCGTGATAGTGGTTCGGCACTGTGCTCTGTCGGCCTGCCTCACTCTCTGTGGTCTGTTTCAGTTTCAGTTTCAGTTTTTCAAGGAGGCGTCACTGCGTTCGGACAAATCCATATACACTACACCACACCTGTTAGGCAGATGACTGACAGCAGCATAACCAGACGTGATTGTCAGGCATTGAGTGCATGTTTATGTATTTGTGTACCTATCAGAGTGAATTTCTTTTTACATAATTTTGCAACAGGACAACGCTTTCGTTGTCATGGAATCTTTTTCAGTGCGCTTGAGTGCGTGTTGCACACGGGACCTCGGTTTATCGTCTCACCCGAAAGACATGACGCTCAGTTTGATTTTCCAGTCAAACTTGGGGAGAAAGGGCGAGAGCGGGATTCGAACCCACACCGTCGCGGACTCTCTGTATTGGCAAGCTGAGCGTCTTAACCATTCTGCCACCTTCCTCCTATGGGTCTGCCTCTGTCTAGTCAAAGGGTCTATCTTAGTCACTGCATCCACTTGGTCTTCTTCCTGCTCCTCTTTCTCCCTTGTTTGTGTCCGCCAAGTCTCGACCCTGGCCACCACCGTGACTCAGAGACTGTGGGTTTTTCCCTCGGCAACACACAACAGGCTGTCTTTCCCCCCGTGTCATCTTTCTTAATGACCGTCTGTTGACTGCGGCCAGTCGTCTTAATGATGACTAGCTACAACTGGAGAGCATCGCTGTCCTGCAGACTAGGAATCTGTTGTCTCTTGTGGTCTGGACAATTAAGCCTCTTTGTGCGGTCGTGTTGCTCATGTGTGTGTTTGTATGTAGCATCCACAGTGTTTTTCTTGTGGCTCGGAGACGCCCCTTCCTATTGGGGCTGATGAATGACGGACTGGACATGGCTTCTTTACTTCTGCTGGTCAGCAAATTGATCTGGGGACGGACAGACCAGCTCTGTTCCTGGTTTTGGGGAATAGGTCCGCTCTGTTCGTGTAGGCATGGTTCATCTAGTTCTGTTTCTTTAACCTGCGTCACCGGAAAGACGATCGACCGTGGCTGCTGGTACAGTCAGGGACTCGGTGGTGGATCGAGGGTTTGGGGAGGTTGTGAGTTCCATTCCTGATGGTAACAGGGAGGTGGAGGCAGTAGCAAGGCTGGAGTTATGGGCCTTGGCGATCCTTTTACGGCGATACTCTGTCAGTCATTGGACGTTTTCGGGGTTTTGCAGACTTTACCATTTCACAACGGTTCTATGAAACCAAACTGAAGAATAATTGTTTCCTGTCGGGGCCTGTATCAAGATGATTGAAGGTAAGGCGCAGACTTGATGACGTTTGGTAGTTATAGGTTATAGATTTCAGTGCAGTAATACTGCTAATGAAAGTGAACATGCGGTTGATTGTAATACCGTGTCTTGCATGAAAATCCCAGTTCACTATTTGTAGTTTGATCATACTTACCGAAGATATGATTCATTTGTTTGTATATAATGTTGATTGATTGACTCATTCATTCATTCGCTTATTTTTTCATTGATTGATTGATTGATTTATTGTATGTTTGAATCAAATCCGTTCTTTTAGCCTGCTGCTCAACGACAGTGATCTCATGTAATTGTTCCCACCAAAGCAGATTGGTCAAATTTACGCACTCCTTCAAAAAAGGGGGGGGGAGGTGGGGGAGGGGGGAGGTGGGGGAGGGGGAAAGGGGGGGGGGAAGAGGGGGGAAAGGGGGGCTGCCCTCAACACTGACTTTACCAAGTGCGATAAAGTTGGTGTTTTTTTTTTCTGGTGGACAGGCTTTGGTCAGAGTCCGTCTTAAAAGTCAGGGTATATCAGCGATATATTCCATGTCGATTTTCTAGTGATACTGATCTCACTTAGAGTCGGTCAATACTTGATCCGGTTCGTTGAAACAGTGCATGGGTGATGGTTCGCGAACAACGCTGAACTGTATAGTGTCATCGGCTTCTTCTTCTACTTCTACTCCTAGTTTTTGTCCTACATGGGTGATGGTTCGCGAACAACGCTGAATAGTGTTATCGGCTTCTTCTTCTACTTCTACTCCTAGTTTTTGTCTTACTACTTCTTCTTCTCCCTCAACTCTGTGAAAAGGCAGTGGGGCGCCGCACTGAACTGAACTTGTTCACCAGAACAACTCTGCCGATTGTCAGCTGCGTGAGCAGACTTCAAAATGTGTGAAGTTAATTCAACATACGTCAGTGTTCTTAGAGTTTTTGTTTTCTATAGTTTTGATCGTTTGTGATTTTTTTTTTTTATTCCTTCCTTACAATGAATACAAATAGACCGCTAGAGAGTTCCGTGTTTTCATGACTTATAGATGTGCGTCACATGATCTCTGCTCTCGAAGTTGATTGGCTCTCCGAAATTTCGAGCAACGAGACGATCGAGAGAGGAACAAAGTGCGAAACGGAAGGCTGCTTTCTTCGACTTTTTGCTTTATTTATGGTTCTTTTTTTATTGTGCATATATTGTACAGTTTGGTTTAGCACTGGAGGCTATCAACTGAAGAAATGGAGGACAGCACATGTTAGATGGAGTGATGGCCTAGAGGTAACGCGTCTGCCTAGGAAGCGAGAGAATCTGAGCGCGCTGGTTCGAATCACGGCTCAGCCGCCTATATTTTATCCCCCTTCACTAGACCTTGAGTAGTGGTCTGGACGCTAGTCATTGGGATGAGACGATAAAC
This sequence comes from Babylonia areolata, assembly GCF_041734735.1. NCBI lineage: Eukaryota > Metazoa > Mollusca > Gastropoda > Neogastropoda > Buccinidae > Babylonia > Babylonia areolata. The sequence goes on from NC_134900.1 coordinate 36,622,452, forward strand.
CGAGGTCCCGTGTGCAGCATGCACTTAGCGCACGTAAAAGAACCTACGGCAACAAAGGGGTTGTACCTGGCAAAATAGTGTAGAAAAATCCACTTCGATAGGAAAAACAAATAAAACTGCACGCAGGAAATTTTTTTTTTTTAATGGGTGGCGCTGTAGTGTAGCGACGCGCTCTCCCTGGGGACAGCAGCCCGAATTTCACACAGAGAAATCTGTTATGATAATAAGAAATACAAAATACAAAATGTTTGCTGCTTTTGCTTGTGTCGATCGCGTTTGGCATTGTTTGCGATTTCGAGTAAAAGTTCGATACGCATGCGCAAGATCCAAGATGGCCGCGGAACTCTCCACGGTCTATTGGCGACTTCTGGGAGTGTTCAAGTCATACCGACTGACCCTTGAACATGTTGAAGGCTTTGGGATACACTGGACTTTATCTGTGTGAAATCTCTGGAAGTAAAGGGAGGGGGGGGGCGGGGGGGAGGGAGTGAAAGTAGGCGTGGGGAGGGCTTTTGATGTGTAAGGTGGGGGGCACCCCCGGTGTGGAGGAGGGGGAGGCAGTATGGGCAGTGAGAAGCAGCCTTGCAATCAGTCTATATATCTGTGGCAGGGCCTGGCTGGACATTTCATCAGTGTCAAGTGACCATCACTCTCCCCCCCAGCCCTTCACCCCCACCCTTCACGCCCCTACCCCGCACCCCCTGCCGCTGACCACCACCACCACAACAGCTGTCGTTGTTGGCCAGCATGCAACGCACACACGCACGCACGCACGCACACACGCATGTGCGTTCAGAGTCTGGCGGCTCACCATCAAGACCACCCCCCCACCCCTCCTCCCTCTGTTCTCTTTCTTCCCCTCTTCCACAGGAGGTAAGGGGATTTATCGTAACCTAAGATTTACAGTGCCCGTAGGGGAGGGGGGGGGGGGCTGTGGGAGGGGAGATGGTGTGGAGTGTGGGGGGATGGGGCGGAGATGGAGGGGGGAGGATGTAGAATGGTGGACGGGCACATTTCGCCAGGTGCCCCAGCCCTTCTTGACGTAACGTGCCAACTGCCCCAGGTGCCATTGTTGCCGTCGTTACCGCCATCAAATCAAGTCCCCCACCTCCCCTCCCACAACTTCCCCCCCATCATTCATCCCTCCCTCCCCTCCCCGGCCACCCCCAGCATCCCCGCCCCCCATCTCTCTCTATCTATCTCTGTCTCTAGGTCAATCTGTCTGTCTCTCTCTGTCTCTCCCCAAGCCCCCCCTTCCCCTCTCTCCACCCTTTCCCTTTCCCTTAATCACCTCCTCCCCTTCCCCCCCCCCCCTCCACCACCATGCCTCTGCTTCCACCCACCAGACTTGCCTGACTTTGATAATAAATAACTAACTGAAACCTGCCGATTGTCGAGTTGAGATAAAAGAAGACCCAAGTAGGTGGGTAGGGAGGGGGGAAAGGGGTGTGGGCGGTGTGTGTGTGTGTGTCGGAGGGGGGGTGGGGGTGGGGGGGGGGTGAGAAGGGAAAGGGGGACTTCGGGGAGGGATGGGGAGGGGGTTGCTGATGATTGAGATTGGGGCCTGTGGGGGAGGGGGGGAGGGGATGGGGGAGATCCCTGACCATTGAAAATTCAAATCCAGCGACGTCCGAGTGAAGCGGAGCCTTGCCTTTCTCAAAGCACGCCAGCAATTAAAGGTGGCATTTCAGTGCTGCCTTCCAAAGTTTTGACTTGTAGGGCGCGCGCGTGTGTGTGTGTGTGTGCGTGTGTGTTGTGTGTGTCGTGTGTGTCTGTGCCTGTGTATCTGTCTTTGTGTGTGTGTGTGTGTGTGTGTGTGTGTGTGTGTGTGTGGTGTGTTACACGGCC
>NC_134900.1:36629299-36631799 GCF_041734735.1 Babylonia areolata
CCCTCCAGGGGGGTGGGAGTAGGGGGAGGGGGCTCACTCCCTCTCCAACCCTCCTAGCCCCACCCCCATCCTCCAACACTTCGTTATCCTCCCCCCCCCACTCCCCACGACCCCCACCCCCACCCATCCACCACCCCCTACCAGTGTACAGGTGAAATTGATGAGACCGTCCAGGTGACACGTGCTGACAGCAGTGTGTGTGTGTGTGTATGTACACAGTTGGCGTTCCGTCTCCCCCGCCGCAGTAGTGACGTCACTGACGTGTAGCGTGGCTTCCCTTTCGCGAGCGTTCACTTCTATTGTGACGTCATGCCCATTTTCGTCATTCCCCCCTCCCCCCCCCCCCCCCCCCCCCCAACACCCCCTCCCCAGCAGGGAGGCGAAACAGGGAAAAGAGTCCAAGTCTGGAGATGAGAGACCATTAATTTTGAGGGTTACCGCGCTGTCCAGGAGTATAGGCGAAATGTGTTAGGCAAAACGGGAATAGGTCGACTGGGACTTGCTCTTCGGGTGAGGTGACGTGTGCAAAAGACGGGACGTGTACTGAGCTCTACACGTGCAGTGATGGCCTAGAAGCAACGCGTCCGCCTAGGAAGCGAGAGAATCTGAGCGCGCTGGTTCGAATCACGGCTCAGCCGCCGATATTTTTTCCCCCTCCACTAGACCTTGAGTGGTGGTCTGGACGCTAGTCATTCGGATGAGACGATAAACCGAGGTCCCATGTGCAGCATGCACTTAGTGCACGTAAAAGAATCCACGGCAACAAAAGGGTTGTTCCAGGCAAAATTCTGTAGAAAAATCCACTTCGATAGGAAAAACAAATAAAACTGCACACAGGAAAAAAATACAAAATAATGGGTGGCGCTGTAGTGTAGCGACACGCTCTCCCTGGGGAGAGCAGCCCGAATTTCACACAGAGAAATCTGTTGTGATAAAAAGAAATACAAATACAAATACACAGGCCGAGGGTCATGTCTGTTTCATTTGAACATATGTTGGTGAACAGACAGGCCTAAAAGGTCATGCCTGTTTCATGTTCTTGCCATGATCATAAGGGTGAACAAACAAGGCCAAGTGTCAGATCTGTTTCCTGTTACAGATTGTAGTGGTGACTCGACAGCCCGTCTGTTTCATGTCATAGATTATAATGGTGAATGGACATGCACGTGACATGTTTCGTTCAACAAATTATAACGGACAACAGACAGGTCAAAAGTGAGGGTTTTTTGTAATATTTATATTACATTTTCCGTTATAATGGCGAACAGGCATGTCACAAATAGGAGGAGTTTGTATTATACTCCATGTTTGGTGTTAAATATACTTACCATGTCAAACTGATGCAAACTAGGCCTATTGGTTTGCTCTGCTTGGCCAAATTTCGCGCGGCTAACAGTGAAAAGACGGGCCCACCCGCTCTCAGCCAATCAAACGCCTCTAAAAACTATAAGCGCGATATCAGTTACATAGTACAACGGATATCCGACAGGTCAAAAGTCAGGTTTGTCTCATATTGTACGTTAAAATGGCGAACAGGCATGCCAAATGTCAGGTCTGTTTCATGTCAGTTACACAGTATAATGGGTGACAGACAGGTGAAAAGTCGAGTTTGTTTTATATTACACGTAATGCTGGCCAGCAGGCATGCCAAATGTCAGGTCTGTTTCATATCAGTTACACAGTGTAATGGGTGACAGACAGGTGAAAAGTCGAGTTTGTTTTATATTACACGTTAAAATGGCGAACAGGCATGGCACAAATCTTATCAGTTTTATATCAGTTACACAGTATAATAGATATCCGACAGGTCAAAAGTCGGGTTTGTTTTATATTATACGTTAAAATGGCGAACAGGCATGTCACAAATCTGGTCTGTTTCATATCAGTTACATAGTATAATGGATGACAGACAGGTCAAAAGTCAGTTTGTTTCATATTATACGTTAAAATGGCGACCAGGCATGCCACAAATCTAGTCAGTTTTATATCAGTTACACAGTATAATGGATATCCGACAGGTCAAAAGTCGGGTTTGTTTTATATTACACGTTATGCTGGCGAACAAGGCATGCCAAATGTCAGGTCTGTTTTATGTCAGTTACACAGTATAATGGATATCCGACAGGTCAAAAGTCGTTTGTTTTACATTACACGTTATGCTGGCCAGCAGGCATGCCAAATGTGAGGTCTGTTTTATGTCAGTTACACATTGTAATGGATGACAGACAGGTCAAAAGTCGGGTTTGTTTTATAAGTCAAAATGGCGAACAGGCATGGCAAATGTCAGGTCTGTTTCATATCAGCTGTATATCATTATGACGAACAGGACACCTGGCCAAACGTACGCCCTGTTTTTGTTATATTATTACACACGCTTTTAATGGAGTGTACAGACTTGACAGGCTAAAAGTCAGGTCTGTTTCATTTTATGACATGATGATGGCACAAACCGAGATCCGCGATCGGCTTTGTGATGATTATCTTTATACTGACTAAAAGG
>NC_134900.1:36636799-36639299 GCF_041734735.1 Babylonia areolata
GGACAATGAATCAAATAAGTAAAATTGAATAAACTAGATTGAAATAAATTATTATGAATAAATGTAGAATAAAGTATGGACAGTGAATCAAACAAGTAAAATTGAATAAACTGGATTGAAATAAATTATGAATAAATGTAGAATGATATTTCTTTGTGTGTTTCTCACTTCTTTCATCCCCATCCACCAAGCAACCCGTTATGCTTGACCATAAATTTATAAAGAAATACTTTTTACAAAATAATTATAGACCGTTAGAGAGTTCCGTGTTTACATGATTTATAGAGGCGCGTCACATGATCTGTGCTCTCGGAAGCAGATTGGCTCTCCGAAATTTCGAGTAACAAGGCAATCGAGAAAGGAAGAAAGTGCGAAACGGAAGGCTTCTTTTTTTCCGACTTTTTGCTTAATTTTTGGTTCTTTTTTATTGTGCATATATTGTACAGTTTGGTTTAGCAATGGAGGCTATCAACGGAAGAACTGGAGGACAGCACATATGTTTGCTGCTTTTGATTGTGTTGTTCGCCTTTGGCATTGTTTGCGATTTTCGAGTAAAAGTTCGACACGCATGCACAAGATCCAAGATGGCCAGAGAAGTTTCTAGCGGTCTATGGATTCCTTTGTTGTGTGTGAAATTTCTATACCACGAAAGGTTGTCCACGGTTAGCAAGGCAAATTATGACATTTGTACTTTGTATTGTATGCATGCACTGCTCCACAAGAGTATAGTGAAAAGAGAAGGCTGTAAACTAGATAACGGCAACAGCTGTACTAATACTACTAATGATATTTAAATTATAATTGTTGTTGTTGTTGTGGTAAAAATAGTTATAATGGATACGCATATATGAAAAAAAAATTATAATGGATATGTAAAAATAATGCAATTTACCAACAGTTCACAAAAAAATTAGCAACACAACACATGGCACTATAACCAAAGACCTGAAACAGTTTTAGAAGCAAGACAAAAACCATAGCATGCGTCGTGCAGATGTAGTTGTCCGCCATAAACTGAAGACATGTACATCACACAGTGATTATTCTGTGTGGTCGAGTCCGCGAGTTGCCGGAAAGATTTCAGTATTCAGCACCGACCGAGCTCAGGATTGGTATGGGGTGGGTATCTTCACCGGCCGTTGTTGGTCTTGCCAACGAAGTTATGTCAGCGTCTGGATACCTACCCAAACAACGCCCGGTTTCAAATCTTGGGGACAGAGCAGAGTGGTCTGTTGAAAATGTTCATATCGGGTCCAGTCCCGGCTGTTGGAGCGTTAGATTTTCACGTGTGGAAACCGATGTACCCCTTTCAAAATTTTTTTAACTCGCTCTGTACGGCCAGTCCTCTCTTCTCCTCTACACAGACCCCTCGGATGTCCAGTGGGTGTCTGAATGACCCAACCTTCAGCTTCCGTCGTCAGAATTGTGGTATTCTTTGTCAACATTCACCTCTTCAGTATAAAAGCCTTCCGCTTGCAATATTTTGACGATGATAATTGGGGTGAAACGCTGTTAACGTCGTCCTCTTTCGCCGTTCGTATGGAGAGAGTTAATAAAGGGGATGTTATATATTAATATCACCCTTCTCGTTTCACACTTTCACATTCTTGAAAGCGGGAGTCACCGAGACCGCTTTAATTAAAGATTGCTGACAAGAAGAGAGAAAAAAAAAAAAAAAAAAGATTTGCTGCAAATATTTTTGTGGAACGATTCAAAGTCCGCACTGTCTACTCTAGCACTGTTCTTCAGTGCTACGCAGTTGGTTTTGTGAGCAGCAGCATACGAATATATATATCCGAGGTAAGAGTTGATTTTTTTTCTTTGTCTTCATTAATCTGGCTAAAATGATTTATTTAGATGATTATAATTCTGTTTTGTTTTTAACATTTTATTTATCGGTTGTTTTTGAAACAATGCAGGAATAAAATTACACGTATAAACAAAGGGAATATAATAAGCAAATACCAACAAAAGAATAAATCGAATAGAAGTAAGGACAACCGATCAATGGAAACAAAACAAAATGATTCAAAGAATCGTGAAGTAAAAAGAATTAATGATAGCAATTACAGTTGAGGTGGGAAAAGTCTGATGCATTTTTATTTTAGAATATTTTTGAACGCGCACATAATCCTTATTGATATGGTAATGTACGGAAATCAAGATAAATCATCTTATATGAGGACCATTCATTCAGCCAAATAATAATTCATGACTATCTGTGTGGCTAAATAACGAGTTGGGACATATTCCATTCTGTGATCGTAACAGAATATTTCGATAGGGCATTCTGAAACTAAGCCAGAGCATGATATCCTGGTTTTAAAAAACAACAGGAAATCACTTTTGTGCTAATAAACATGAAGGTTATTCATAGATATGGCATCCATTTGATTTGAAAATCTGTTAATCTTATCATGTTTACCCTGAATATAATTATATTCTTCAGTTGTGTTTAAATTTAGTATGAAGCTTTCAAAACTGTGTGTTTTTTGTTTGT
>NC_134900.1:36646799-36649299 GCF_041734735.1 Babylonia areolata
TGTGTGTTGGTCTTCTTTTCAGGTTCACTCCAGTATGGAAGGTTCTAGAAACATGTTTTTTTAAAAATTATTATTCTTCCTCTCCGCTCTTTTATGTGGTAATGGCGTGGGTGTGTGTTAGTGGATATTGTTGATCTCAGTTTGTCTTGTTTGTTGGTTTTGTTTCCAATATTTCTGCTTTTCTTTTTCTTTTTCTCTTTCTCAGATATCCCAACATCCAAAGTAATCACAGTTTATGTTTGTTTGTTTGTATATGTTTGTTTGCTTGTATTCTAAATGCATTCAGCTCTTTGTTGAATTTCTGGTACTGGTCAAGAGTTTCAATAAAACTCCGAAGATGGATCATATGATCTTTTACATTATTGGATTGAATCATACATCCAAAATTATGATGAGGTGTTATCATCAATGTCATTGTACAACTGTTTCAACAAATTATAGACTTTTTCTGGAAAACTGCCTATAAAAAAACCTATAAAAAGTCTTTGTTGGAATACACCTGATCAATAACTGTGTGTTGCTCACCTTCTGCCTAATTATATTTGTCATGTTTGCAAATGAAATTATCATTAAATGATTATGTAAACAATGCATTTTAAAACATTTGAAAATCAAATATAATTTTACAATAGAATCACTGGAAAACACACACACACACACACACACACAAAAAACCAAACCCATCTCAGGTCAAGAATCACTGAAAAAGCCCACACACACACAAAAAACAAAACAAAGAAAAACCCCAACAAAAACCCCATCACAAGTTATACTATCCAATAACATTGGCAACATTTCTGATCAATGATCGGTTTCATATTTATTTACAATCCTTTCAAGACAAGCTGGTAATTTTAGCCTAATCAAATCAACATAAAATCAAATATATTACATTTAATCAACATAAAAGATCGAATGTTTCATGCTAAAGAAAAAGGAGAAATGCATACATTTTTTTTCATTCTTTCTACGTATGGTCATGTGCTACTTGAAAATCACAAGACGTTAAAGTCCAGAATTTTTAAATATGTTGAAATCCCTGATAGAATATTGCTAAGCTGCAAAATTAACTATTTGCACTGTAACAAAAGCAAGAAATGGTATTTTACCATCAGTGCAAGTGTCTTCTTAAAGTTTCAGCTTTTATTTATTTATTTACTTATTTATCTATTTAGTTACATATATTTACTTGTTTGTTTATTCATGTTTGAGTATTTCTGTATTTTATTTAACGATTTATTTATATATTTATTTATTTAACGATTTATTTATATATTTGTTTATTTACTTATTTGTTTACTTATTTATTTACTTATTTATTAGAAACAGAAAGGAACAGGAAACTTGTGGAAAACAAGTCCCATAAGAAATCGGATAATCATGAGTATTTAAAAAAAAAAAAATCTGTAATGATAGGAACAGGATTAGATTGAGAAAAAAATACCGAGTACAGGTATCAGAGAGAGACAGAATAAAGACAACAGAAAAGAAATTAAGAAAAAAAAAATACATTGCAACCCTGTAATCGGGGTCATGTGATATTTTTCATGCAATGAACAAAGTGCTGCTTTTTCCCTACGGTTTTATGTTATGTGACTAACTTGTGATTTTGTCGAATTCACTAAAGATAAACAAAAATAAAATGCATTGATTTAAAGCCTCTGGTTTAAGCAATAATATATTTTTTTCAAATTTATTGAAGACATGCAGCCAGCAACATTAGAACATTTGGACAACTCGTTCCAACATGACATGAATTGAGCACATGCTAACAAAAATCCTCAACAAGGCTGAATGCGTATGTATGTGTAAACCAAATTCAATCCCAAATAAAAGAAGCAAATCTGGCATAACATCACTCCACAAAAAAGTCGAGAAGCATCCATGGAAGAAAAGATAAAATAAAAACTAAGAGAGAATGAAAATGTGACTACACACACACACGCACACACAAACACAAACACACACACACGCTGTATACATACGTTTTAACATACATGTGTGTCTAACAGCTACCCTAACACATACGCACACATAGGTAGGCAAAACTTGCATAAACACCCGCACACACAATACACATTCACATACATGCATTCATATACAATCATGATCTTCCATTTATAAGCCCTCCACTCGATTCCAGTGAGTCTGATGATATGAGTCTCTTTGGTCAGCTGTGCAGCAGGCACGTTTTTGACGCAGTTTGGTTTTGTGTTCGGAACGGAATCGGGAACAGGTCTGGGAAAGAAAAGAAAAAAAAAAGTTTGGAATTTCTGTCACATCCATGTGATCCCTGGTTGTGTTGTCGTTTGGGTCCTTGTTTCATTTTCCGTTTTCATGATGGCGCGGAGTTCTGGAGGGATGTGGCGGATTCCATTGAAACGATGCAATGTGGAGGCGGCCTGTTGTGCAGCATATGGGAAGATGTGGTGAATTCCTTTGAAAAGATACAATATGGAGGTGGTCTGTTGTGCAGCATTTGGGAAGATGTGGTGGGTTC
>NC_134900.1:36654299-36656799 GCF_041734735.1 Babylonia areolata
ACATATGTGCAGACCTGCCAGTGCCTGAGCCCCCTTCGTGTGTATACGCAAGCAGAAGATCAAACACGCACGTTAAAGATCCTGTAATCCATGTCAGCGTTCGGTGGGTTAAGGAAACAAGAACACACCTAGCATGCACACCTGAAAGCGGAGTATGGCTGCCTACATGGCGGGGTAAAAACGGTCATACACGTAAAAGCCCACTCGTGTACATACGAGTGAACGTGGGAGTTGCAGCCCACGAACAAAGAAGAAGAAGAGAGGATGATTTTGGTCTGCCCTTCCGGTCAATAGTGTTTGATTATTGTTGATTATATCTGAAATAATAACAATTATCAGGGATGAATTAGGTTTGAAGGCTTGTCGGCCGTATCTCATCGATCGGTGCCCTTTCTCTTTGAAGGCATGCAACATGTAGATATACGTATACACAAGTCACGCTTAGCTTGTCCAGGTTTCGTTGTGTCTTTAGTTTTAACCTCTTTGCACTGAGAGTGAAACGAGACGTGGAGAAAAACACACGGAATCCCCCCCCCACCCCCTACCACCACCACCACCCCCATCACCCCACAAAATAAAACCAAACAACAGCGACAACAAACAAACAAAAAAACAACAACAAAAAACAAAAACCAACAACAAACAAACAACAAAACACACACACACTCTCTCTCTCTCTCTCACATAATATAAAGAAGTCCTTTAAGTAATTTCCTGTAACTGTATTTAGAGTGGGTTTTTTTGTTGTTGTTTTTTTGGGAGGGGGGGGGGGGGGGTTCTTCCAAATTTCACCCACATTTTTACCTTCATTTGCCCAGTTTCTCCCAACCCTCCATTCATTCACATCTCCCACCCCTTCTAACCGATAATACTCAGATGTATTCATAAATACTTTAACAAAATGTCTTCAATCACCGATATGTGTGACGGGACATTAAACAAAACTCCTCTCTCTCTCTCTCTCTCTCTCTCTCTCTCACACACACACACACACACACACACACACACACACACAACACACAAAACACACAAAAAACCCCCACCAAAACAAAACAAATAAAACCACCACTGGCCAGGAAAAGTACACTCTACACGCATGTGAGTGAGTATGTTCTATGTGGGGGGTGGGGGGGGGGGGGTCGGGGCGGTTGTATGTCTGTGAGTGTTTGTGTGTTCAGTTCGAAATTTATCTCAGATGATTTTTTTTTCTTTTCTTTTTAATGATTTATGTTATATTGACAGAATGAACAGACTGAGAAAATTAAGGAGGAAAAAAAAGAAAGAAAATAATTATGAAGAAACAGAATAAGGAGAAACGATGGTTGAATTGTCTCAGGAAACCATCACTTCAGATGATAAAAGCAAAAGCATAATCATATAGAAAATCAAACAAATATTGAAATTCAATTCAATTCAATTCAATTCAAAATACTTTATTATCTGCTTCAACCAAAAACAGAAAATTTTCTTTGGGCTCACTTAAAATAAAATGCCCGTCAGCAAAAAACAACAACAAAAAACAAAACAACAACAACAAACAAAAAAGAAAAAGAAAAAAAAAGCTCAAACAACTGACACACCCTTCACTTATCACCGTGCATACATCAATTATTATGTAAAAAGAAAAACATGTGGGTAAGATACTATTACATTATGATTCAGAGTGTATAACAACTGTGTGTGTGTGTTGCGTGTGTGTCCGTGCGTGTGCATGCATCGTTTTGTGTGTGCGCACGCGCGCGCACGCGTGTGTGTGTGTGCCTGCGTGTTGAGAAAAAAATGCCACAGATACACAAAACCCAACGGATCCTGAATGTGTACATTGTGAGGTTCCCTCCCTTTTTCTTGCTTTTAGCCAAAAAAATATTATTTCGGAATGATTAAGCGCTTATAGTTTTTAGAGGCGTTTGATTGGCTGAGAGCGGGTGGGCCCGTCTTTTCACTGTTAGCCGCGCGAAATTTGGCCAAGCAGAGCAAACCAATAGGCCTAGTTTGCATCAGTTTGACATGGTAAGTATATTTAACACCAAACATGGAGCATAATACAAACTCCTCCTTTTGGTTGGATTATTTAATTTTGTTTTTGACTAATATTATATTTCTATATTCCTCTCTTTCTCCCCGCCTCTTTTACTCTGTCCCACTGAGCTCCATGGTCTGTGCCTATCCCTCTTTCTCCCTACTACTCTGTGTGTGTAATTATATACAGATGACTCCTAATGCTAATGAATAAACGGATTCACTAATTATTATATAGGCAAATGAATTATGACCGTGGATGGTCCACATGTTGTTTGCTCTTTTGTTGTTCTTTTTCCCCTACCCTTTTCTTGCGTACAGTTGTTGCTGTGTGTGTTTCGTGGTATTTGCTTAATTAGTTTTTTTGTAACCCCCCCCCCCCCCCCCCCCCGGCCCCCCTTGTCAAAATGGCTGTAAATGCTTTTGACAAAAAATCAATCAATCAATCTGTGTGTGTGTTACATGCAGCATTACACACTGT
>NC_134900.1:36659299-36661799 GCF_041734735.1 Babylonia areolata
GCACACACACGCTCTCTCTCTCTCTCTCTCTCTCTCAATCTCTCTCTCTCTGTCTCTTTCTCACTCCCCCCAACCCCCTGTCTCTCTCACACACTCTCTCTCCCTCTCTTCCTCTCTGTGTGTCTTTCTCCCTCACTCTGTCTCACACTCTGTCCCTCTCTCTCTCACGGCACACACACACACGCTCTCTCTCTCTCTCTCTCTCTCTCTCTCTCTCTGTGTCCTGAACCATTTCGCCTCGTGGTCTATTATTGAAAGGGGTTTTGGGTGGGGATGGGGTGGTGGAGGGGAACCAGCATCAAGAGCCGTGAAGTAAGTGAAGATCTGTTGCACACACCCGCACACCCCCCCCCCCCCCCCCCCCTTCCGACCCCCCCACTCCCCCACCCCCTCCCCACCCACCCACCCTGTCCTTAATCTTCACCATAAACTTCCCTCACGCTTCGCTGATGACTTACTTTTCTTATTTCTTTTTCTACTTGTTTCCCCCTCACCCCCCCCCCTCCTCACCCCCCTCCCTCTTCCAGAAGTCAGTGTGTTGTTTTATGTTATCCATACTTTTTGTGTTGTGAACTTAGTGATGACACGAGCCATGGGTTGGATGAAGAAGGGGTTGGAGTGTGGTCTAAAAATCACAATTTTATACTTGACAAAATAACACAATTGTAAGCAAACGAACGACAAACACACGCACTGACACACCCTCACACGCACGCACACACACACACGTACACACACGCGCGCACGCACACACACATGCACACATACGCGCACGCACGCACACACACACACACACACACACACACACACACGCACATACACACACGCACACACAGGCACGCACGCACGCACACTCACGCACACACACACACACACACACACACACACACATCATCATCACCATTATTTGACTGACCACCACCATCACTACCTCCACCACCACCTCTACCAAGTGCTGTTACTGCCAGGCGTTCATTTACCTTCCCCCCCCCCCAGCACCCCCCCCTCCCCCCACTCCCCCCACTCCCCCCAAACCAATAACTAATCAGGAAGCAGTCACTTGAGAACAGCTTTCAAAAGCTTAGCTCACGCTCACACACACACACACACACACACACACACACACACACACACACACACACACACACACACACACACGCACACACACACACACACACGCACACACACACACACACACGCACACACACACACACACACACGCGCACACACACACACACACAGAGTCATAACCATCGATCTCCTGATCCTTACTATTGACCTTATAGATTCACGACTTGGCGCTTTCTTTGCTAATGCTGTGGTTGTGACAGCAATGGATTGTTGAGACACTCTCTGGTTCCATTAATTAAGAACTGTATGTGTGACTCTTGGTTGATTAATTAACAGTATGTGGTTGATGGTGAAAAAGTTGTTGTTGTTGTTGTTGTTTGTGTTGCTGTTGTTATTCCTTCTCTTCCTGGTGTGTCGTCATATATTTTTTTTTTTATTATTGTTCTTCTCCACCTTCTCGTTCCCCCCTCAACCTCCTCCTCCTCCTCTTTCTTTTTCGTCTTCTTCATTTTTGTCTCCTCCTTCTCCTTCTCCTCCTCCAACTCCTCCTCCTCCTCCTTCTCCTTCTCCTTCTTCTTCTTCGTCTTCGTCTTCATCATCGTCTTCTTCTCCTCCTCCTCCTCCTTCTTCTTCGTCGTAGTGTTCTTGTTTGTCTCTTCCTCCTCCTCCTCGCCATCCTCCTCTCCTCCTCCTCCTCTCCTCTTCTTCTTCTTCCTTCTCCTCCTCCTCCTCCTTCTCTTCTTCTTCTTCTCCTCCTCCTCCTTCTTCTTCTTCTTCTTCTCCTCCTCCTCCTCTTCCTCCTTCTTCTCCTCTTCCTCCTTCTTCTCCTCCTCCTCCTCCTCCTCCTCCCCCTCCTTCTCCTCCTCCTCCACCTTCTTCTTCTTCTTCGCCTCCTCCTTCTCCTTTTCTTATCCTTCTTCTCCTTCTTCTTCTCGTCCCACTCACGTTCCTGTCCTTCAGTCCCCTCACTCAGTCAATGGGTTAACCCTTTCGCCGCCAGTCAATTTAGAGTAGAAAATTCCCTTGTGGTACAAACACAGAAAAGACAGTGGCTGAGAATAGCTGGGGATTCCCCCTTGCGGTGTATAGAAAATATGGCCTATCCTACCACCGAGCATTATTAAGAGCAGTAGGTTCATGGATAACAGACCAATGAATGGTCACCTTTCAGTGACATGGGTCTTCTACCACGCCTGTGCATAAATGCCGAGCTTGGCGGTGAAAGGGTTAGTGATCTCAATGTACAAGCAGTCCCCACATTTTTCACCCATCACGCACACATCGCAGAGGACGGAGCACCGACAGTTACGGTTCTGTTTGTGGATCATGCTCTCTCTCGATGTTCAAAGCACTTGACATGCAGTCACACGCATCCCACAGCACAGAGGACCAACACAATATTATGATAGTCAGTCGTGTCCGACTATGA
>NC_134900.1:36664299-36669299 GCF_041734735.1 Babylonia areolata
GAGAGAGAGAAACGAGAGAGAGAGAGAGAGTGAGAGACAGGGAGAGAGAGTGAGAGAGAATGAGAGAGAGACAGAGGAGAGAGACGCTTCAGACGCTTCAGACGCTTTTTATTGACATTGGCCTAACTACAGCCCTTATGTCAAGGGGGTCAATTCTAAGTTGCAGCGTCTTTGAACTAAATGAAAGAAAACAACAATAAATAAAGCAAATAATGTCAATAACTGAATTAACAAAACAAATTACTTAATCGTACATTTGTGTATGTGCCAATACACGTACGCACACCATAGTCGTGAAGCAACATACAATAGACTATAAACATACAATGTGACCATCAAGTGTACACAGCTGTACCAGGCTAATCATATAACTAGTGATGTTACGTGTTATTACTATTTATTTTCCTTTTCCTGATATTAACAGCTTCTGCTATGTATTTGGCAAGCAAAATAATAATTTCATCATTTTCAGTGGATAACAGACTACGCACGTCATGTCTTTTCTCAGCAGCAATACGAAAAAGTCGTGTCTTAGCTCTAATGTCTTCGTAAGCATTACAATGAAATAAAAAATGATCTTCATCCTCTCTCACATCCTCCATACACACTGTACACATACAATCAGCTAAACCCTCGAGATCAAACCATCTTTTATTAACTTTTAAACCTAAGGTTCTGTTTCTGAATCTTGCTAGCATATCTCTGTGCCATTTATTGGTGACTACAACTAAAAATTTCTCCGGTTGTAAAATAGTTTTAAAGGAATAGAACCAAGAATACTTCACATCATCTTCCATTTTAGAATGCCAGTTCTGTTTATAACAAGACGCTAAGCGATCTTTAAATTCTGATAGAAACCCTCTTTCATCCCCAACTCCCTGACTCAGCCATACAATACCAAATCCATTTATTGAAAGAACTCGTTTAACTTTACTCACCCAGTTACAATTACCTAACTCAAACTGCTGAAGTAACATGTCATATGCCTGTCTGCACAACCTGTTTGTAGGGAGCTGAGTAAGTCTTAACCAATACTTGATGCATTTAACAAAAGTTTTCATATAAAGAGGATACCTTCCAGAGTCACCGTATGCCATCGTGTTAGACGAGTGTAATGGAATATTCATGAATCTCTTTATGGCAAAGGTGTGTACTTTTTCCATTTCAAGATTTTCTTCAAGACCCCATACTTCTGCTGCGTAAGTTATCACTGGTTGTATTTGAGTATCAAATAACTTCCAAAATAAAGCTGGATCAATTGTTCTCAGTTTCTTAGTAGATTTTAGAATTTCTGTTACTCCCCTTTTCCCTTTCCTACACATTTCTGACCATCCCGTTTTTAAACTCAACCTAGTCGTAAATACCATTCCTAAATACTTGTATGCGTTGATGACTCGTACTTCTACATTACCATACAACCATTTTTCCCACTGTGATAAATAACCTCCGTTACGAAAAACAATAATATTAGTCTTATCCATATTAACAGTTAACTGTAATTTATCTGCTTCGTTTTTTAATACATTAAGCTGATTCTGTAATCCAACTACAGTGCTAGAGAGCAAAATCACATCATCTGCAAACATCAACAAAAATATTTCCACAGCACCAGGGATTAACTGAATACCATGCCTACCTTTCTCTGACATTTCAATAGCTAATTCATTTATTAAGAATGCAAATAGTTGAGGACTTAAGAGACAGCCTTGTTTTACCCCACGGGGGCAACTGAAGAAATCAGAATATACTCCCTTTTCGCGCACACATGCCATGACTGAATTGTATATACCACGCAGTGCATTGTACAATTTTCCATTAATACCAGTTTTTCTCAAAACATGCCACAATACATTTCTGTTCACGGAGTCAAATGCCTTTTTAAAGTCAACAAAAGCAACATATAACTTAGTATTCTTCATAAGAAATTTTTGAACCAAAGCATATAAAGTAAAAATATGATCTACAGTACTAAATCCTACTCTGAATCCTGCTTGTTCTTCAACAATTATTTCCTCTCTTTCGGCCCACTGGACAAGCCTTCTATTTAAAATATGTGTATATACTTTACTAATTACGCTTGTTAGAGCTACACCCCTATAGTTGTCTGGATTATTAGTGTCTCCTTTCTTATGAATTGGTACAATAATGGATTTACACCAATTTGTCGGAAATAATCCATCACCAAACAATTTGTTAAATAGTGACACAAGAAAATCAATAACAATTGCATCGACATTCTTCAGCATCTCACCGATTATCTTATCTGGGCCGGCACTTTTTCCATTTTTCAGACTTCTTACACTGGCCTTAATTTCATCTATAGTTATAGGGTCATTAAACAAAGGTTCATTAAAGATTTCTTCTTCTTCTTCTTCTTCTTCTTCTTCTCCTGTATCTGCGGTGTCTTGCCCCCCATCAAAAGAATTAAATACATGGTAAAAATGATCATACCATTGCTGTGAAGTGATTTCATTATAAATGACTGATTTCCTGTTGACTGATCTAATAGTTGCCCAAAACATTTTTGAATCTTTTATTGATTCTTTTAACTGTTGTAGTTTCTTTTCATCAAAATCTTTTTTCTTCTCTTTCCTTAACTTAATATACTGTTTTCTTTCTTCTACATAAATGTTTTTCGCTTCAGCTTTTCCTTCAACTGTTTTAGCTCTTTGAAACTTTTGCAACAATCTCCTTACCTGTCTTTTCTTTTGCCTACATTCATTGTCGAACCATTCGTTAACTGTTTTCTTTTTTCTGCCCACTGTCCTAACCATGCATGCAGCAGCTCCATAAAATGCATTGACAAAGAGCTCAATAGATTTGTTGATATCTGTAACCAGAGTCTCCATGACTGTATTCATGCACATTTTAAACTCATCAGAAGTTAGTTCATCTTTAAAAGTCTGTATATTTTCCTCTGACCACACCACCCTTTCCTCGCCACATTGTGCTACAAATGGTATAACTTTTTTGTCAATACATTGTTTCCATGTGAGCTGAACTGGCAGATGCCATGAAAAAAGAGAATCGTTTATTTTTAAATCACAGTTTGAAACAATTTCTCTAGACACCAGAAAATAATCAATAACACTGCATCCATGAGGAGATACAAAAGTAAATTCTCCTTCTGCATCAGTAATACAGGATCCATTCATGATGAAAAGATCAAACAAAAAACAAAAATCTAACAAGGATTTGCCAAAACTGTTAATAACTGTGTCTTTCGAACAACGCTTTCCACAAACATAATCATCATCATCATTATCATCATCCATACTCTGTATATAACTAACCATTTGTTCCTCTTTGGGTTGCTCATTACCTGTCCTGGCATTCAAATCTCCACAGACAACAAAATAAACATTATCATTACGAACTGATTCTAAAATATTTTCTTCTAAGATAAGGATTCCATCTTTTAATTGTGTGTGAATGTAAGCTGGCCCACCCTCAGGCACAACATAGCAGGCAACAAGAACAACATCTTTATCAACACCAAACACACATTTATCAATATGCACAACCACCACATTGTCACAATTTAACTGAATTTCTTTAACAAACTGAGCAAATTGCTTTCTTATCAGTAATAAAACCCCTCCTGAATGTCTTCCATGAGCTGATAATTTTTTCGCAGGGGCACTGAATTTTATATAATCAATAAAGATTGAACTAAAATCAAATGAATCATTCACGAACGTTTCTGTCAGACACACGAAATCATAGTTAGTAACAAAATTCACGAAAGAAACGTCTGTAAGTTTGCTGTACAAATTTTCTACATTATAATTCAGAAATGTTAATTCCGACACTTGATGATCAGGCCTGTCCTATTTACAACTGTTCGACCGCAAAGTCCGGCCACTGCTCCCAGCAGGTGACTTGTTCAGATGACGGGGCTGCCCTCTCAAGTAACCATGGATACCTGCTTGCTGTCCACCTCTGCCCGTCAAGCTTGAACCACCAACTGAACGATGCCCCACGCCCTGCCTGCCAACACGCGTGCTGCTGTCACTGCGGGAGTGAGCGCTGTCACCGGTGTCACTTCGGTCAGCTGCACGTGGAGCGGGGTCCGTGTTGTCGTCACGAGTCCGACCTGTTGAGACGCCACTGCCATTGGCTGCAGCTCGGTCACATGGCGGGGAACCCTTTCGACTGACGTCACCAGTGACGATGGGTGGGAATTCCTGGGTGGGGAGAAGGGAGGGGTGACTGTGATCAAGGCCATAGCGGGTGCGGGTGGGGCTAGGGGTGGGGGATGGACTGATGTTGCTCTGTGGTACAGCACTGGATCCGGCCGTCCCTTCAGCATGATGCCTGGAATCTGGTCTGCGATGTCCGATCGTCAGCTTTCCCCTCACAAAGAACGCCACCTTCCCTTCTCTCTTTGCTGCCGCTACCATGCCTGCTTGTCTCCTGGTCAAGTCATTTGCCACTCTCACCCCTCTATCCTCTAACTTTGTTCTCAACTGTCTGTCTTTGATCAGCATCATTTTGTCTCTCCAACGCTTAAACTTAACGATCATTGTCTTTGGTTCTCCTGGCTTTGCCTGTCCCACTCGATGTGCTCGCACTATGTCTTCTTCTGTCCACTCTCTCTTCTCCTCTACCTTGTTGAGCACCTCACACACTGCTCTGGCACATGAATCATAGTCCTCTTTTTCACTCGGACTTAAGGGAGGAATGCCGAACAATCTAAGGTTGTCTCTCCGCGAAAACTCCTCTAATCTGTCTATCTCTTCATTGATTTTGCACAGTTCTTCTTTTATTTCCTCTACCGTTGATGACATCCTCGCAGCCTCCTCCCTCTCTTCCCTGTTTTCCGCATACAAGTCAGTGAGATCAGCAGACACTTCGTCCACCCTGCCCCGCAACTGACTGCTCTCGTGTTCCAGTTTGTCACATCGCAGATTGATTTCTTCACACTTCTCAGCTACTTTTCCTAAATCATGTTTTATGTCACCCAGTTCTTCTCTGATGGCTTGATGCTGTTTTGTTTG
>NC_134900.1:36674299-36681799 GCF_041734735.1 Babylonia areolata
AGTGTGTTCCTCCCCCACCCCCTCCCCTCCTCCCTTCCCTTAAAACGAAAGAGAGAAAAAAAAGGAAGGTAAAAAAACACACTCACAAGTGTCAGAACTATCTATATCCATACGTCTGCAATACAAAAAAAAAAAACAAAAACAACAAAAGCCAGCTGCGGTAATAACAAATTCATAGCAACACGACCATCACCACCATCATCATCAACAACAACAACATCAATATCAGCATCAACACCACCACCACCACTACCACTACTACTAATACTAACAACAACAAATACTCACTACCCCCCACTCCCCACCCCCAACTCTCCCCACTACCACCACCATGACCAAAGCACACACATACACCAGCCACGCCCCCTCCTCCACCACCACCACCACCACCACCACCCTTCCCCCTGTGGGCAACTCCACCCACCCCCACACCCTCACCACCACCACCCCGACCCTCTTCCCCAAGATGACCTACGACACGCCGAGGCGATGGAGCCGGGGAGTGTCCATAGACGCTGCGTTCCTCAACATCATGTCCACGCGGACTCTGGCAACCCCTAACACACGCAGCGGGAAAACCCCTTCCATGACTGATGCCGCCACCCCGTCCTCGCCCCATGCCGCCAACACCGCCTTCAGTATTGACCCGTCTTCTCCAGGTCAGGAACGGGGTGAATGGATGGATGGATGGATGGATGGATGGATGAACAAACGAACAAATGAATGAATGAACGACCAAACGTACGAACGAATGAATGAATGAATGAAGGAAGGAACGAACAAAGTAATGAATGAATGAACGAACGAACGAATGAATAAATAAATGAATGATTGAACGATTGGATGAATAAACAAACAAACAAACAAATAAGTGAATGATTAAATGAACGAACGAACTAACGAACGAACAAAGGAATGAACAAAAGAATGAATGAATAAGAGAACGAACGAATGAACGAACGAACGAAAGAATTAATGAATGAATGAATGAATGAATGAAAAAAATTCCATCAATGAGGCCGCCATTTCTTCTCCAACTTCAAACAACTTTTTCAACTTTGACTCCTTCTTCAGGGAAGAAAAGAAGGTAAATGAATGAACGAAAAAAATGAACGAACGAATGAACGAACGTATAAACGAATGAATGAATGAATGAAAAGAACCCTTCCCTAACTGAGGCCGCCACCTTCTCCTGTTCGGCTTAAAACACCTTCTTCAGTTTTGACCCTTCTTCTTCGGGTAAATGAACGAACGAACGAACGAACGAACGAACGAATGAATTAACCCCTTCCCTGACAGAGGCTGCCACCTCTCTCCTTCTAATATTCTAAGCCTTCTTCGGGTCAATGGAAGGAAGGATGGATGAATGTGTAACGGTCAAACTCGAGAAAAGAGAGAGAGAGAAAAAAAAGAGAGGAGTATCAGTTTAAAGGGTTAAGCGACACATAGGTGGTTAATTAAGTGCGCATGAAATCAGCTCAGCTGACTTTGCGCAGTTGGTGCTGCGAGCCGCCATTGTTCAGACAGAGCTAGCACGTGGCGGCAGAGTTGATTAGAAATCCTGCAATGCACGTGCGACACGGGTCCAACTGTGCTGAATTCAGGGGCGTTCATCGTCGTTTTGACAAACTGGTTTGGTTTAGACTGGTTGGGTGCTGACGGCTGGTACAGCACAAGAGCTGGAACCTGTTGAGGTATGCAGTAGAAGTAGTATTTGTATTTATATTTCTTTTTATCACAACAGATTTCTCTGTGTGAAATTCGGGCTGCTCTCTACCCAGGGAGAGCGCGTCGCTACACAACTACAGCGTCACCCTTTTTTTTTCTTTCCTTTTTTTTTTCCTGCGTGCAGTTTTTATTTGTTTTTCCTATCGGAAGTGGATTTTTCTACAGAATTTTGCCACTGGGAACAACCCTTTTGTTGCCGTGGGTTCTTTTACGTGCGCTAAGTGCATGCTGCAAACGGGACCTCGGTTTATCGTCTCATCCGAATGAGAGTAGTAGTTGTAGTATGTGGTTAGGGACAAAAACAAGATTTGAAGCTCATAAACAGTCCCTTCTTTGGTCTCATAACATGTTTTGTGATAGATTTTGGTCAAGGTTCGACGCTTCATTTACATTTTATCTATTCATCAAACTCTCCAAAAAGGCATGTGATATTGCTTGGGATTTATTTATTTATTTATTTATTTTCATTCTGTTATGGCGAGGCATTAATGGCATCCCTGAGCAGCTATATAATTATGTAATTAACGGGACAAATGTCGTGCTCGTGGTTATTATGTGAATTTTTTGTGCTATGTGAATTTTGTTGATTATGCCAGGATATAATTACAAAGCTCGTACCTTTGTTTTAATGTAAAGTAAATAATTCGTCAATGTTTTGTCCGGGTTAAATAAGTGAGCGTGTGTCGAGAAAATAAACGAAAAATGAATGATGGACTGAATCATATTTTGCGCAAGTCTGACATATTTTCAAGTGTCATCTTTGCCAATTTTGCTCGGTGGAGCAGCTGTCGTGTGTGAGTGTGCGGTTGTCGGGACATTGCCATTGTGAACAGTAAATCTTCTGGACCATGGTTCCAAATTTAGATATATTTTATTCATTTGTTTATTACATTTTTGGAAAAAAAATAAAATGATAAATCTATTTACCTATCAAATTTCATGAATGAATGAATTAACACATTACCCGCTATATTGGTTAATGGCACTCAGTGTCAGAGGGGAGGTGGGGGAGGGGGGGGGTGTACACATGGACACGCAAGGGCAGACGACTGAGCTTTTTGCCAGGCTCTAATGCCCGTTCAAGTCTGCCGTGCAGATTTCCGGTTTCTGTTCGGCCTCCTCAGCGTTCGGCGAGGTGGGCGTGCCGGGGATGTTCGACGCCTGAGGCTGAAGTTCTGGAGGTTGGAGGAGACCCCCAGAAGTGTCGCAGGACGTGGTGTGTGCGGGTGAAGGATGATCACAAGGGTTATCAGTGTGACAGTTGAACTGGTTTCCGGTTTCGGGTTTCTGTTTGGTCTCCTGAGAGTCCGGCCCGGTGAAGTGTTGGGGATGTTCGGCGCCTGAGGTTGAAGTTCCGGAGGTGGGAGAAAGACCCCCAGGAGCGACGCAGGACGTGCTAGCTGTGTACGGGTGCAGGATGGTCACCAAAGTGATGGTATTTTAACTAGTTCAGTTTCCCTTTGTTGCCCCCAGTGATGTTAAAGTTTCTATTCAGCCAGTGCTAAGTGGTATTGGGGACAGCGACTTATGGAGGATGCTGTTCGTCCTTCGGATTCGAAGAAGACCATGGCTTCAAAACTCAGATGGAAGATCGGTGGCTGTGGGTCTGGAGGTGACTGATGAGCCCAGTCCGGGCATCTGAAGGATCGTCCACATGTGGGACACAAGTGAGTGGATGCTGTCGTGGCAGTGGATGCTGATCGGGCCTGGAGCACAGCACGCTTTCGTTTTCGTTGCACCTCGGTGATGCGACTGACTTCAGCTGCACGGGCTCCTGTGGTGATCTTGCTGCGCCAAGCTGGACGTTCCAGAGTAAGCATCTCCCACGTGTTCTCGACGCCCAGGTCTTTGAAGGACGCTTTGAGGCATTCTTTGTAGTGTTTCTTCTGCCCTCCAACTGAGCGCTTGCCCTGACACAGTTCTCCGTACAACAGCTGCTTAGGCAGTCGACTGTCTGTAAAGGAATATATATAGAGGATAACATTCTGTGGTTGCACAGATTATATATAACCATCTGTTATCATCACTCAGTTTTTATTTTGAATGATTATTTTGTGTGTATAAAGTATGATGTTTAAACGTTTGGACTTCAAGTGTCCTGGTGTGTTGGGAATGAGTGTTATTTATGTTTGTGTTGTTTATATTTCTTCCTCGCTGTTTTCTAACCGCGGTATCTCCTACTAAAATGGGCCACGTGTGAGGCCACTGCTAAGTTGAAGAACTCTGAGTTGACAGAGTGAATGAATAAATAGATCCTTTCCCTGACTGAGGGCGCTACCTCTTCTGCTGCTTCTAACAACTTCTACAACCTTGACCCTTCTTCAGGTAAGAAAAGGGGGGGTGATAATGATGGTAATAGTAATGATAATGATGATGATAATAATAATGGTGATGACAATGAAGAGGTCGAGGAGAACAGCAGTAATAATGACAATGATACTGAATCATTTCCATGAAGTGCGCATACGTCTTGCTCATCATTGAAATCGAAAGCGCTGGGCAATGTCCACATTTCTTCACCAGTTGTTCTTTCCATTCAGTTTCGTTCCAAAGACCGGAAAACCGTCAATTTGTTTAAATAACATTGTAATATATACTCTACATGATTCCCCTGTCAAGAGACGTGAAGATGGCCAATCAAAGAGTGGAGGGGAAGAAATGTAGAGTATATATTACAATGTTATTAACTAATTTACAAGTTGTTTTTTTTCTTTCGTCTTTTGAACCGGAAAAGGATAAGGGAAGAAACCAGGACCAACGTCTTGACGACATCATTACACCCCCATGAATAAGACCACAGCCACGACCAACTTGACCTGAGGGTTCATTGCCGATAGGTTGTTAAACTCCACTCTACAGGGGGAAGAACTGGTTGGATGTTGCTATGCGCTGTACTACACACACACACACACACACACACACACACACACACCTCTGTCTCTGTCTCTGTCTCTGTCTGTTTCTCTCTCTCCACGGCACACAACTGATAACCACTCAAACCAAAGAGACGAATTGACGAAGCTTCCATTCCCCCCCCCCCCCCCCCCACTCCTCCTCTCCCTTGCAGGAGGCCCCAGACCCAAACTCCGGGACCGCTGGAAGGCCAGTTTCCCTGTCACCGGCCGACGGCTGGGCCACCACCCTGCGCTCAGCTCGCCGAGAGACCACGTGACGGTCAGCCCAAATGCCCGGATGCCCAGCCGGGAGCGGAAGGCCTCCTTCCCATCATACCCCAGCACTTCCGGTGGAGACAACGAGAAACGGTGGGTAGTACCCTGACTGAGAGGGTGGGGTACCCTGAATGAGAAAGGGTGGGTACCCGGAATGAGAGAGGGGGTGGGGTACTCAGAGAAATGGTGGGTGCCCGGAGTGAGAGAGTGAGGTAGGGTACCCAGAGAAATGGTGGATACCCGGAGTGAGAGAGAGGGGTGGGGAGAAATGGTGGGTACCCGGAGTGAGAGAGGGGTGAGTTACTCAGAGAAATGGTGGGTGCCCGGAATGAGAAAGGGTGGGGTACCCAGAGAAACGGTGGGTACCCGGAGTGAGAGAGTGAGGTGGGGAACCCAGAGAAATGGTGGGTGCCCGGAGTGAGAGAGGTGGGGTGCCCAGAGAAATGGTGGGTGCCCGGAGTGAGAGAGGTGGGGTACCCAGAGAAATGGTGGGTACCCGGAATGAGAAAGGGTGGGGTACCCAGAGAAATGGTGGGTGCCCGGAGTGAGAGAGAGGGGTGGGGTGCCCAGAGAAATGGTGGGTACCCGGAGTGAGAGAGAGGGGTGGGGTACCCAGAGAAATGGTGGGTACCCGGAGTGGGTACCCCTTTTCAATAATCTTTGCCATTTTTTTGACAAGATTCCACTACCCCTTTTCAGCTATCTCCGTGTGGCGAACACCGTGTTCGCCAAGAGCCGTCTCCAGCAGCTCCTCGCCAAGCGGATGACGCCCCCCCGTGAGGGCATCAGAGCCAGCCTCCCAGCCATCCTCCCCTCCTCCTCCTCCTCTCCTCCTCCTCCTCTTTCTCCCGAGGAGCCCCCCAGGAAGGGATTCAGGCAGCTGGCCCAGCAGGTGATCTTGCGGAGGAGGGTCTCTGAAGGCAGCCACAGCACGTGTGCCGAGGGCGGAGGCAGCAAGGTCAGCGTGGCCGACGTTCTGATGCACGAGCTGGTCAAGCAGGTGGACCGGAAGAAGCTGACCAGGCTGAAGAACATCGCCGGACTTAAGGCCGCCATTGAGAGGAAGGTGAGAGAGTGGTGGTGGTCCAGTCTGTGGGGGGGTCCCCCGGGGGTCCTGAGGGTTCCGATCTCGGCGTCTGGGTGGGGTTTGAGGGTGGAGATGCTTTGTGCTTGAATTATTATTATTATTTTTTTTTTAATAATTTTTTTCCCGAGCTCTCAGGTTTCTCTCTCTCTCTGTCTTTGTCTCTGTCCCTCTCTCTCTGTCTCTCCCCCTCTCTCTCTGTCTCTCCCCTTCTCTCTGTCTCTCCCCTCTCTCTCTCTTTCCCTGTCCCCCCCCTTCTCTCTCCCTTTCTCCCTTTCTCCCTCTCTCCCTCTCCCTCTCTCTCCCCTTCTCCGTCCCTCTCTCCCTCTCTCTCTCCCTCTCTCTCCCTTCCCCCCTCTCTCCCTTTCTCTCTCCTCCCTCTCTCTCTCCCCTCTCTCCCTCCCCCTCTCCCTCCCTCTCTCTCTCTCCCTCTCTCTCTCTCCCTCTCTCTCTCTCCGTGCATGTATGTGTGAATGCTTGTCTGGTGGCGAGTGCCAATGCGTTCATGTGTTATGTGGTGCGGGCGTGCCGAAGGGTGTTTGTCAGTGCTCAGTGCTCGTGTGCGCGTGTTTCTGGGTGCGTGTGCGTACGCGTGCGCGTGTGTGCGTGCGTGTGTCCAGTGTGTGTGTGCGGGCATGCGGCGGTGAGTGCACATGCGAGCTTGTGTGCCTTTGTGTGTAATTGGCTGCGAGAAAAAAAAACAAAAAAAAAACGACAGCAACGCAGAAACCTCCACATATGTCAGCTTGCAGATGTCCTCCAGTGTTTGACACAAAGGCCCCCCCCCCCCCCCCCCAGTCCTGTTCCCCTGTGACCCCCCCACCCCCACCCCCACCCCAACGACACCCCCTCTCTCCCCCCAGTGGTCTGATCTTTGCATGTGGAAACATTGTTGTTGCTGAAAACACTGAACACCCTCACCCCTCCCCCCCCCCCCCCTCTCTCTCTCTCTCTCTCTCTCTCTCTCTCTCCCTGGTCGGTGTATTTGGTCAGGGGATTTAGAATCCTGCTAACTGCCCAGAACTTATGGGGACGCTGCTCCTCTGTGTGTGGGTGGGTGTGGGTGTGGGTGTGGGTGTGGGTGTGTGTGTGTGTGTGTGTGTAGGGGAGGAGAGGTGAAGGCTGTGTGTGTGTGTGTGTGTGTGTGTGTGTGTGTAGGGGAGGGGGGGTAAAGGGCTATGTGTGTGTGTGTGTGTGTGTGTAGGGGAAGAGTGAAGGGCTATGTGTTTGTGTGTGTGCGCGCGCGCGCGCGCGTGCGAAAAGCAGTGTGTGTGTATGTGTGTGTGTTTTTGTTTGTGTATGTGTGTGTGTGTGTGTGTGTGTGTGTGTGTGTGTGTGTGTGTGCACTCGCGCTCGCTTGTGTGTATGTGTTTTTATGCGTATGTCTGTGCGCGCGCGCGCGTGTGTGAGAATGTGTGTGTGTGACTCCGTTTGTGTGTTCTACTTTTTTTTCTTTTTTTCTATTTTCCTTTTGAGCGCCTGATGAAAACAAACACCTTATGTTTTATTCGCTCCCCT
>NC_134900.1:36696799-36701799 GCF_041734735.1 Babylonia areolata
GCAAACTGAACTATACACAGACATAAACGGAATGTGCTGGTATTAGCTTTTTATGCGAGCTTGTGTGTGTCTGTGTGTGTGTCTGTGTCTGTGTCTGTGTGTGTGTGTGTGTGTGTGTGTGTGTGTGTGTGTGTGTGAGTGAGTGTTACGTATGCGTGTTGCGTTAATGTGTGTGTGTGTGTGAATGTGTGTGTGTGAGTGTGTGTGTGTGTGTGTGTGTGTGTGTGTGTGTGTGTGTGTGTGTGTGTGTGTGTTACGTATGCGTGTTTGCGTTAATATGTGTGTGTCTGTGTGTGTGTCTGTGTCTGTGTCTGTATGATTGTGTGTGTGTGTGTGTGTGTGTGGTGTGTGTGTGTGTGGTGTGTGTGTGCAGGGGAGCCTTGCTGTGATGAAGAAGTTGAGGAAGGTGGAGGCCTACGAATGGAAAAGACCCCAAGGTCAGACAGGCAGGAGGGTTAGCACACGCACACGCGCACACGCACACGCGCACGCGCGCACGCGCGCACGCGCGCACGCGCGCACGCACGCACGCACGCACGCACGCACGCACAACACACACACACGCACAACACACACACACGCACACACACACACAACACACACACGCACACGCACACGCACAACACACACACACACACGCACAACACACACACACACGCGCGCGCGCGCGCACGCAGAAAACACGCACGCACGCACGCACACACGCACACACGCACGCACGCACACACACACACACACACGCACAACACACACACACGCACAACACACACACACACACACAGATTAACGCAAACACACATATATTAACACACGCACACACACATTAACGCAAACACACATATATTAACACTCGCACGCACACACACACACACACACACACACACACACACACACACACACACACACACACACACACACACAGATCGTGTGTCAGGATCTGCGTGCGTGCGCGCGCGCGCGTGTGTGTGTGTATGGTGGGCAGGGTGTGGGGGAAATGGATGGGGGGGGGGAAGGGCGTATGAGTGTGTGTGTGTGTGTGTTTCTGTCTGTGTCTCTGTATGGGGGCAGGGTGGGAGGGGGGGCGGTGCGCGTGCATGTATGCGTGTGTGTGCGTTAATGCATGCATTCAAGTGGACATGCGGGCATGTGTTTTATTATTTTTTTTATTCGTTTCTGTTTAAAAAAAAAATAAAAAAAACCCAGCTGGACAGAATCTCCTTTCCCTCCTCTCCCCTCTCGCTGTTTGTCTTCCTCGGTCCTTCACACCCCACCCCACCCCACCCCACCCCCTTCACCACTTCATCATTCACTCCTCCACCCACTTCCATCACCCACCCCCCCACCCCCCCACCACCACCACTGCTACCTCTCAACCTCACAAACACCCCCCCACCACCACTGCTACCTCTCAACCTCACAAACCCCCCCCCCCCCACCACTGCTACCTCTCAATGAATGATTAATAGATTATGAATTGATTAATCATTTAATTGATAATGGTAATAATGATGATGCTAATGATAATAATAATGATAATAATTATAACAAGAACAAGGAGGAGGGGAAAGGGAGGAATGGTAACATGAACAAGACGAAGAAGAATACAATGCATCTTTATTCATCCATTTTGGAAATCAATGTTGCATCCACTACTACTACTACTACTACTACTTATGATAATAATAATAATTATTATTATAACGATGATGATGATAATATACTACTACTACTGCTGCTGCTGCTGCTAAAATAAATAAATAAATGAATAAAATAATTACGATGATGATTATAATCTACGACTACTACCACTAACGATGATAAATGATAACAACAACAACGATAACGATATGATGATAATAACAACGACGACGATGATGATGATGATGACTTTTTAACACCCCCACACCCCCACCCCCACCCCCCTCTTCTCATTTCCCGGTGGTCCTGCAGTCTTCACGTTCGTGTCGGACAAGGTGAAGCGCGAGAGACAGGAGCAGCTGACCAAGATGAGGAAGCAGGTTCTCCCTGAGCTCAACATCCCCCTCAGAGGAGGAGGAGGAGGAGGAGGAGGAGCAGGAGGAGGAGGAGGAGGGGGGTCCCCCGTGGGGGAGGTCCGCCTGGCTGAGGACGTGGAGATCCGAGAGGAAGGGAGGTTACGTCCCTTCGTGCACCCTGACCCCCTCCTCACCCACACCCACACCTCTCCCCCTGCCACCTCCACCTCCGCCTCCGCCACCCCTCTCCTCCTCGTCACCCAGAGTGGTGGTGGTGGCGGTGGCGGTGGCGGGGGAGGGGGAGAGGAGAAGGAGGAGGAGTTCTCCACCACCACCAGCAGCAGGGGACAGGTAGGTCGGTTTATGAGGAGGAGTTTTATTTATGTCAGGAGAGTGGAAGTCAGTTTGGCATCGTGATGATGGTGAGGAAATGATTACTTGAGGTGACATGATTTGACTTACTTAGTGTACAGCATCTTCATGCTGACCTAGTTTTTTCTGGAGGAGGAGGAGAGTGATATAGCCTACTACTACCACTACTACAAATACTAATACTACCACTACTACTACTTATAGGAAGAGTGATTGGTGATGATGATGAGGAGGAGGAGGAGGAATGGAAACGGGAAGGAGATGATGGTGCTGGCAGTGATAGTGATGTGAAGATAGTGGTGGTGATGATGATGATGATGGTAATGGTGATGATGATGGGATTGGTATTGATGGTAAGGATAATGATGGTGATGGTGGTGGTGGTGATGGCGATGATGATGATAGTGGTAGTGGTAGTGATAGTAAAGATGATGATGATTGTGGTAGTGGTAGTGATGGTAAAGATGATGATGCTTGTAGTGGTAGTGATGGTAAAGATGATGATGGTAGTGGGAGTAATGGTAAAGATGATGATGCTTGTAGTGGTAGTGATGGTAAAGATGATGGTGGTAGTGGTAGTGATGGTAAAGATGATGATGGTGCTTGTAGTGGTAGTGATGGTAAAGATGATGATGGTAGTGGTAGTGACGGTAAGGATGATGATCATGATGATGATGATAGTTGTGGTGGTGGTGATGACTACAGTTAGAAAAAAAAAATCAAAAAAAATCAGCGATTGTAGTGAAGAAGTCAATCACGGTGTGAGTGATGCTGAAATGCCATCGCAGCTCTGGAAGCGTAAAGTTTTTTGTCTTTTGCACAAAGAACCCCACTTCACAAAGAACCCCACTTCACAAAGAACCCCACTTCACAAAGAACCCCACTTCACAAAGAACCCCACTTCACAAAGAACCCCACCACCACCATAGGCAAGGAATAAAACAGATATAAAATGACGTTCATCAAGTCAATACAAGAGAGAAAAAAAATTAAATGGAGTAAGAAAGAATAAGATATACGATACGATGCGATACGATACGATACGATACGATACATGATATGATATGATACGATACGATGCAATACATGATATGATACGATACATGATATGATACGTTACGATACGATACGATACATGATATGATACGACACGATATGATACGATACATGATATGATACGATACGATACATGATATGATACGATACGATACATGATACGATACGATACGATACAATATACGATACGATACGATACATGATATACGATACGATACGATACGATACGATACATGATATACGTTACGATACGATACGATACGATACGATACGATACGATACATGATATACGTTACGATACGATACGATACGATACGATACATGATATACGATACGATACGATACGATACATGATATGATACGATACGATACGATACATGATATGATACGATACGATACGATACGATACGATACGATACGATACGATACGATACGATACGATACATGATATACGATACGATACGATACATGATATACGATACGATACGATACGATACGATACATGATATACGATATGATACGATACGATACGTTACGATACGATACGATACGATACGATGCAATACATGATATGATACGATACGATACGATACGATACATGATATGATACGATACGATACGATGCAATACATGATACGATACGATACGATACGATACGATACGATATATGATACGATACGATACGATACGATACGATACATGATACGATACGATACGATACATGATACGATACGATACGATACGATGCAATACATGATATGATAGGTTACGATACGATACGATGTGATTCAATATAGCAAAATACGACACAGCATAATAGAATTTGTTAGAGTTTTGATACAACGTGACATATTACAATAAAGACACTAAACAAATAATAAGACAAATAGCGTATGATAATAACAAATACAATACAATATGATATAATACAATGAAGATGGAGAGAAAAGAAAAGGATGAAAAGAAATATAACAAAATAGAATAGAATGAATAAAACGTGAAAGATAAAAAAAACAACACAACAATACGACCGCTGGTGTTCACTGCAGACTCTGGACAATGGCGGTGGAGAGGGAGAAGGAGGTGGTGGAGGAGGGGGAGGAGAGGAAAGGAGAGAGGAAGGGAGCTCCATGACCCGTCTGCACGTGCCTGGCCAGCCGCAGGAGGTCACCGCGCCTGCGCAGACCGAGACTTCCGCTGCTCCCCAAGTGGCGGAGAGCGGGGAAGGGGGGCCACTGGTGACTGTGGAGACCATTCCTGAAGGTGACTTGTGGGGTTGTGGGGTTGTTTCTTTATTTATTTACTTGTTTGTTTCCTTATTTGTTTATTTATTCATTCATTTATCTATTTAGTTAGTTATGTGGTGTGGAGTGGAGTGGTGTGGTGTGGTGAAGTGGGGTGGTGTGTGGTGTGGTGTGGTGAAGTGGGGTGGTGTGTGGTGAAGTGGGGTGGTGTGTGGGGTGGTGTGTGGTGTGGTGAAGTGGGGTGGTGTGTGGTGTGGTGTGGTGTGGTGTGGTGTGGTGTGGTGGAGTGGTGTGGTGTGGTGGAGTGGTGTGGCGGAGTGGTGGGGTGTGGTGT
>NC_134900.1:36706799-36714299 GCF_041734735.1 Babylonia areolata
TGATGATGATGATGATGATAATGATAATAATAATTTGGTTGGTCGTTTTAGAATTGGTGACTTAGTTGCTGTGGGCTGGTTGTTTTGTAGGCTAACAAGCAGCTGAACTGGTTAGACGATCTGTTGGTCCTTGGGACGGTTTGTCGGCTGGCTGGTTGATGAGTTGGCTGGCTGGTTGACCGGCTTGGTTAGTGGTGGGCTGGGTAGTGGGTTGGCTGGAAGGTTGTTCGGGTGGTGGGTTGGTTGGTTGGGTGGTTAGGCGGTAGGTTGGTTGGTTGGTTGATGAAATGGAAAGTAGGTAGGCAGGCGGGTCACTTGGCTGACTGGTTTGAATCGTTGTTAGTGGGTAGGGTGATCACGTTGTTGATTGGCTGCTTGTGAGTGGATTGGTTGGTAAGTTGGTTGCTGAAGTCAGTCCTCATGCCCATAACGGGATTTGGGCCGGGGGTTGTTGTTTTTCTTCAGGACCCTGACGATATTTCCGCTGCGGATCTGAACCCGGAGTTTGTGCACGTGCAGACTCTGACCAAGGGCATGTGCTTTGTGAGTCGCTTCCTCTTCCTTCCTCTTCCGCACACTCTTCCTTCTCCTCCTCCTCTTCCTTACCCTCTTCGTCCTTCTCCTCCTGCACACACTGTTCCTCCTCCTCCTCGTCTTCCTCACACTCTTCCTCCTCCTCCTCCTCCTCCTCTTCCTTCTCCTCCTCTTCATCACCCTCTTCCTACTTCTCCTCCACCTTCTTCTCCATCTTCTTCTCCTCCTCCTTCTTCTCCTTCTCTTCCACACTCTTCTTCCTTCTCCTTCTCCCCCTTCTCCTCCTCTTCCTCACACTCTTCCTCCTCCTCCTTCTCCTCCTCCTCTTCCTCCTTCTCCTCCTCTTCCTCACCCTCTTCTTCTCCTCCTCCTCTTCCACACTCTTCTTCTTCTCCTTCTCCCTCACCTTCTTATTCTCCTCCTCCTCCTCTTCCACATTGTTCTTCTTCTCCTTCTCCTCCTCCTCCTCCTCCTTCTCGTGTGTGTGTGTTGGGGGCGGGGTGGGAAGCGGGAGAGAGCAGGAGTGATGTCCGTGACCATCACACATTCTTTCCTGCCAATGTCAGAGCACTTTCGATTTTTTTGGGTGCACATGTGCGATCATGAGTCACATCAGTCACATTTATGGCTCAGTATAATGCACGCGCCCATACACGCACACGTGCACGCACACGTACACACACACACACACACACGCACACACACACACACACAGAGGTGTGTGTATGTGTGTGTGAGAGTCCATCCATCAATCCATCCATCCATCCATACATATATACATATATACATATACAGAGACATAGGTGCTATGAGCACCTGGAAAACAGTGATGGCCTAGCCTTCTTCGATGATGATGATGATGACGACGACGACGATGACGACAATATCGACGACGATGACGACAACAACGATGACGACGACGATGACGACGATGGTGGGTGCTGTGCAGGGCCTGTCAGACGTGGTGCTGGGTCAGGACGGCAGTTTCTGTGTGGTCAGCAACGGGGCGGACGTGCTGCTGGTCAACAAACACCTGTACCAGGACCACGCTTCCGAGGGCCTGCTGCGCCGTATGAGACAGGCTGTATGTGTGTGTGTGTGTGTGTGTGTGTGTGTGTGTGTGTGTGTGTGACAATATGTGTGTGTGTGTTTGACAATATGTGTGTGTGTGTGTGTGTGTGTGTGTTTGACAGTGTGTGCGTGTTTGACAGTGTGTGCGTGTGTGTGTGTGTGTGTGCGTGCGTGTGGTTGAGTGTGTGTGTGTGTGCATGTGGTTGTGTGTGTGTGTGGTTGTGTGTGCATGTGGTTGTGTGTGTGTGTGTGTGTGTGCGTGGTTGTGTGTGTGCGGTTGTGGGTGTGTGTGTGTGTGTGTGTGTGTGTGTGTTTCACTCTGTGTGTGTGTGGGTGTGTGTTTGTGTGTGTGTGCGTGCGTGTGTGTGTGTGTGTTTGACAATATATGTGTGTGTTTGACAGTGTGTGTGTGTGTGTGTGTGTTTGACAATGTGTGTGTGTTTGACAGTGTGTGTGTGTGTGTGTGTGTGTGGGTGTGTGTGTGTGTGTGTGTGTGAGTGTGTGTGTGTGTGTGTGTGTGTGTGTGTGTGAGTGAGTGTGTGTGCGTGCATGTGGTTGTGTGTGTGTGGTTGTGTGTGCGTGTGGTTGTGTGTGTGTGTGGTTGTGTGTGTGTGTGTGCGTGCATGTGGTGTGTGTGTGTGTGTGTGTGTGCGCGTGCGTGCGTGTGGTTGTGTGTGTGTGTGTGTGTGTGTGTGTGACGTGCTGCTGGTCAACAAACACCTGTACCAGGACCACGCCTGAGAGGACCACATGCACCGTGTGAGACAGAAAGTATGTGTGTGTGGGGGTGGGGTGGGGGTGGGGTGGCGGGTAGGATGTTGGAGATGTGGGGGTTGAGTGTAGTGCGTGCGTGCACACCACAGCACACCACAGCACACCACACCAACACCACACCACACCACACCACACCAACACCACACCACACCACACCAACACCAACACCACACCAACACCACACCAACACCAACACCACACCAACACCACACCACACCACACCAACACCACACCAACACCACACCACACCCTCCCTCACCCCCACACCTCTGTGTCGCAGCTGTGTCCCTACCCCAGTGAGGACGACCTCCAGAGCAGACTGCAGACCAGTGTGGACTGGGATGCCTACCGACAGACCACCCTGGCCGACACGCTCAAGTCAGTGCGCAGGCGCAAATACACACCCTTGCGGGTCTGACGCTGTTGGGGTCTGTCCCGATGGAGACTCTTGTTTTTTTTTTTCTTCTTTTTTGACTCACTTGTGTAAACAAAGTGTGTGTGTGTAAACAAAGTGAGTCTATGTTTTAACCCGGTGTTCGGTTGTCTGTGTGTGTGTGTGTGTGTGTGTGTGTGTGTGTGTGTGTGTGTGTGTGTGTGTGTGTGTCCGTGGTAAACTAACATTGACATTTTCTCTGCAACTACTTTGTCAGTTGACACCAAATTAGGCATAAAAATAGGAAAAATTCAGTTCTTTCCAGTCATCTTGTTTAAAACAATATTGCACCTCTGGGATGGGCACCAAAAAACAAAAAAAAGAAGCCTAATTATATGCAAACTGCATTTACTGTTATATTTATATTTTTTGTATTCTCTAAACTTGGCACTTTAATCTGATATTCTGACCCAACAACAAGAGCAGTCATTATTATCATTTTTTAATTCAAACAGGAACTTCTTTTGCTAAGCATGGAAGCTTTATTTATTTTGCAAACGTTTTGGTGCAGATAGTAAAAAAGGGAAATTACTCTGTAATTAATGCAAGGGGACTTAATTTGCTTTAAACTGATCTTTCTCATCTTAAACATTACATTTTGAAATTATACTCAATGCATAAAAAGCTTGGATTTTTTTTTTTTTGAAAGTGTATCACAAGTGAGTCTTGAAGGCCTTGCCTCTCTTGTTTTCCCTTTCTTTTTCTTTTGTGCAGAAATGGAGGAAAAGTACTGCAGAATGGCAAGGGTAAAGATGTTACTTGAGCTGTGATTATGACAGAATTGTGTGTGTGTGTGTGTGTGTGTGTGTGTGTGTGTGTGTGTGTGTGTGTGTGTGTGTTGTTGTTGTTGTTCTTGTTCTTGTTCTTGTTCTTGTTGTTGTTGTTGTTTTCTTCTTCTTCTTCTTCTTCTTCTTCTTCTTCTTCTTCTTTCTTCCTTTCTTCCTTTCTTTCTTTCTTTCTTTCTTTCTTTCTTTGTTCGCGGGCCGCGACTCCCGCGTGTGCTCCAAATCAAAAGCACTTTATTGATCCACAGGGAAAAATTAACTTGTACAGTAAATGCAGGAGTGGGCTTTTTCCATGTGTTACCTTTTTTTTTTCTTTTTCTTTCTTTTTCTTTTTCATCCTCTCCATACAGACAGTCATGCTCCATTTTCCATGGTGAGAACTGGGGGGGTGGGGGGTGGGGGTCATGTCGGGGGTGAGCATGTCGGGGGTGTTCTTGTTTCCATCACCTGCCGAACGCTGACATGGATTGCGGGATCTTTTAACGTGCGCGCTTGTGATCTGCTGCCGCCTGCGGAAACCACACGAAAGCGGGTTGAGGCACTGGCAGGTACTGCACGTGTGATGCTGACCTGGGAGATCGGTGAAAAAACATCTCCACCTTTTACCCACTGTGACAGGGATCCGAGCCCATTTTACAGAGATGGTGGTGTGGTGTTGATGTGATATTATACAGAGATGGTGATGTGATATTATACAGAGACAGAGATAGTAATGTGGCATTATACAGAGATGGTGATGTGATGGTGTATAATAATAATATAGATAGTGATGTGATATTATACAGAGATGGTCATGCGGTATAATACAGAGATAGTGATGTGGTATTATACAGAGTTGGTGATGTGGTGTTATACAGAGATGGTGATGTGGTATTATACAGAGATCGTGATGTGGCATTATACAGAGATGGTGATGTGATGGTGTATAATAATACAGAGATCGTGATGTGGCATTATACAGAGATCGTGATGTGGCATTATACAGAGATCGTGATGTGATGGTGTATAATAATACAGAGATAGTGATGTGGTGTTATACAGAGATAGTGATGTGGTGTTATACAGAGATAGTGATGTGGTATTTTACAGAGATGGTGATGTGGCATTATACAGAGATCGTGATGTGGCATTATACAGAGATCGTGATGTGAAATTATACAGAAGTGGTGATGTAATATTTTGCATCATACAGAAATGGTGACGTCATGTTATACAGAGATGGTGACGTCATGTTATAAGGGGACGGTGATGTCATGTTATACAGAGATGGTGATGTCACATCATACAGAGATGGTGACGTCATGCTGTGATTGATGCCATGACATCATACAGTGACTCCAGGCCTACACTGAGCACGAGGCACAATAATTGTTTATTTATACTTTCAGTTTCGTTTCGATGCCTTGTCGAAATACGCATTTAAAAAAAAAAAAATTAAAGAAGAAAAAACGTCACACACTGCCAACATGAGTGACGACAATGAAACATGACGTAAAAAAACCAACAACCCAAAATGACTTGCACATGTTCTTTAACTCTCTCCATACGAACGGCGAAAGAGACGACGTTAACAGCGTTTCACCCCAGTTACCATCATCAAAATATTGCAAGCGGAAGGCTCTTATACTGAAGAGGTGAATGAGTTGACAAAGAATACCACAATTCTGACGACGGAAGCTAAAGGTTGGGTCATTCAGACACCCACAGGACATCCGAGGGGTCTGTGTAGAGGAGAAGAGAGGACTGGCCGTACTGAGTGAGTTAACATATCAGTGGCTGCAAAAATCGCACAATTGACTCATGGTGCGGCGTTCGCTGAGTAAGTCTCAGGCAGGCAACAGCTGTGTCCTCAAGTGGGTGCTGAGTTTGGCGCTGGACCGAGAACCACCACCAGCAGCAGCAGCAGCAGCAGCAGTAGAGCAGCAGTAGTAACGGAACCGAGAGCGCCACCGTAGTTGACTGCCCAAGAGACAGACAGAGAGAGAGAGACAGAGACTGAGAGAGAGAGAAGCGCCGAAGACTGTGCAGCCCAAATCTGTAGACTGAAATCAGTTCCACTGTTTGATGTGGTGTGGTGTGATGTGATGTTGTGTGTGTGTGTGTGTGTGTGTGTGTGGTGTCTTTAGTGACTGTTAGTGTGAATGAATGAGAATGAATTTTATGTACAGTTTTATATAAATTTCACTCACTCTGTGTATTTGTGTGTGATTTGAGTGATAAGTATTTACTCGTGAGCATGCGCTTTGAAAAGGAATGAGATGCGGATTAATTTAATCAGTGTGTGTGTGTGTGTGTGTGGTGTGTGAGAAAACGATCCATTAAAATTGGTGACCACTGCACTTCCGTGTTCGTTTTATTTGCTGTTTCTGTTTTGAATTGTAATTACGTTTTTTTCTGTTCAAGGCTATAACATTGGTGTTATCATTTCTTTATGCGTGAAGAGCCGTCAGAGCTGTTGTTCGGAAATAAAAACCTGACAGAAACTGTTTTGTTTATTGGCTGATGGCTTTGTTGTTTATTTGTATTTGGAAAAGCCCACAGAGACTCTGTTCCGTTTTGAAGAAATTTGCGCAATGTTGGTTTGGAAATGATGCCGATATTTATATGCAACACACTAGACGCCACATTCTTGGCATCAGAGATCTTTTCCCATCCCTCTTGCGGCCAATCAGTGGCAGCCTCTGTGCGTGTGTGTATGTGTGTGTTTGAGTGTATGTGTGGGTCTGTGTTTTTGAGTGCGTTTGTGCATGCGTGAGAGTGTAAGTGTACACAAGTGTCAGGAGAGTTCTGTGCATGTGTGTGTGTTGTGTGTGTGTGTGTGTGTGTGTGAGGGGGAGGTGGGGGTGCAGGGAGGAGGTGAGATAGAGGATGAGGTATGTGAGTGTATGCATGCCTACACTGTGGGAGCATCAGGATATTGGAACGTATATATTATATATATATCTTTGTATATATGTGTGTGGGGTTGGGGGTGGGAGATATGGGCGTGTGTGTGTGTGTGTGCTTGTACAAGTAAGTGTTCATCTGTGTGTGTGTGTGTGTGCGTGTGTGTGTGTGTGTGTGTGTGTGTGTGCCGTGGAAGCTGCGATACATAGACTAGAAATGAGTGTGTGGAGGAGGTGCAGAGAAATTTGTGGTGTGTGTGTGTTGGAGCTCATGTACGTTTATATGTATTTGACTGTGCTTTCATATCTATGAAACTGCGTTTTGGGGGCATATCTGTTATGCATGTGTGGGTGTATGTGTGAATGTGTCTTCATGTTTTATATTTATTTGCTTATTTATCATCATTGTTGTCTTATTTAATTATTTATTTATTATTATTATTTTATCATTATTTTCATTACTACTATCTTATTTTCTTCTTTTTTTTAATCATAATTATTATTTATTTATGTACGCTTACATATATATTTTTCTTTCTCAAGGCCTGACTAAGCGCGTTGGGTTACGCTGCTGGTCAGGCATCTGCTTGGCAGATGTGGTGTAGCGTATATGGATTTGTCCGAACGCAGTGACGCCTCCTTGAGCTACTGAAACTGAAACTGAACTTTGTTTGTTTATTTGTTGTTTTTTTGTTGTTGTTTTTTTTTAATATGGCGTCCATGGATCAGTTTGAATAGTATAAAAGCTCAAGCCGAAATGCTTAACAATAAAATCTATTCTATTCTATATTCACACACACACACGCACACGCACAACAACAACAACAAAAAAGTTATCAGATTGTAGCACCAGTGACAGAGTGCGGAGACAGGGGGTGTATGGGGAGTGGAGAGGGGGTGGGGGTGACGGGGACTTGGGGGGTGGGGGTGGGGCGTTGACGGAGGTTGTACAGAGGAAGGAAATAGGAAGAAAAGGGGAGGGGAGGAGGAGGAGGA
Organism: Babylonia areolata; assembly: GCF_041734735.1. Classification (NCBI taxonomy): domain Eukaryota; kingdom Metazoa; phylum Mollusca; class Gastropoda; order Neogastropoda; family Buccinidae; genus Babylonia; species Babylonia areolata. The sequence goes on from NC_134900.1 coordinate 36,714,278, forward strand.
TGGTGAAGGGAAGGAGACGGGG
>NC_134900.1:36724299-36734299 GCF_041734735.1 Babylonia areolata
TACAGTGCATTGCAGTACAGTGCAGTACAGTGCATTGCAGTACATTGCAGTACAGTACAGTACAGTGCAGTACAGTACAGTGCATTGCAGTACATTGCAGTACAGTGCAGTACAGTACAGTACAGTGCATTGCAGTACATTGCAGTACAGTGCAGTACAGTACAGTACAGTGCATTGCAGTACATTGCAGTACAGTGCAGTACAGTACAGTGCAGTACAGTACAGTGCATTGCAGTACATTGCAGTACAGTGCAGTGCAGTACAGTGCATTGCAGTACAGTGCAGTACAGTACAGTGCAGTACAGTGCAGTACAGTACAGTGCATTGCAGTACAGTGCAGTACAGTACAGTGCATTGCAGTACAGTGCAGTACAGTACAGTACAGTACAGTACAGTGCATTGCAGTACAGTGCAGTACAGTACAGTACAGTACAGTACAGTACAGTGCATTGCAGTACAGTGCAGTACAGTGCATTGCAGTACAGTACAGTACAGTACAGTACAGTGCATTGCAGTACAGTGCAGTACAGTACAGTACAGTACAGTACAGTACAGTACAGTGCATTGCAGTACAGTGCAGTACAGTGCATTGCAGTACAGTGCAGTACAGTACAGTACAGTACAGTGCATTGCAGTACAGTACAGTACAGTACAGTGCATTGCAGTACAGTGCAGTACAGTACAGTACAGTACAGTGCATTGCAGTACAGTGCAGTGCAGTACAGTACAGTACAGTGCATTACAGTACAGTGCAGAACAGTGCAGTACAGTGCAGTACAGTGCATTGCAGTACAGTGCAGAACAGTGCAGTACAGTGCAGTACAATGCAGTACAGTGCAGTTGAGTACAGTACAGTACAGTGCAGTACAGTGCATTGCAGTACAGTGCAGTACAGTACAGTAAAGTACAGTACACAGTATAATGCAGTGCAGTGGAGTACAATATAGTGAATATAGCACAACACAGCTCACCACTACACAACACAGCACAGCACAGTACAGCACAACACAGCTCACCACTACACAACACAGCACAGCACAGTACAGCACAACACAGCTCACCACTACACAACACAGCACAACACAGCTCACCACTACACAACACAGCACAACACAGCTCACCACTACACAACACAGCACAGCACAGCACAGCTCACCGCTATACAGCACAACACAGCTCACCACTACACAGCACAGCACAACACAACTCGCCACTACACAGCACAGCACAACACAGCTCACCACTACACAGCACAACACAGCTCACCACTACACAGCACAACACAGCACAGCTCACCACTACACAGCACAACACAGCTCACCACTACACAGCACAACACAGCACAGCTCACCACTACACAGCACAACACAGCTCACCACTACACAGCACAGCACAACACAGCTCACCACTACACAGCACAACACAGCTCACCACTACACAGCACAACACAGCTCACCACTACACAGCACAGCACAACACAGCTCACCACTACACAGCACAACACAGCTCACCACTACACAGCACAGCACAACACAGCTCACCACTACACAGCACAACACAGCTCACCACTACACAGCACAACACAGCTCACCACTACACAGCACAACACAGCTCACCACTACACAGCACAACACAACACAGCTCACCACTACACAGCACAACACAGCTCACCACTACACAGCACAGCACAACACAGCTCACCACTACACAGCACAACACAGCTCACCACTACACAGCACAGCACAACACAGCTCACCACTACACAGCACAGCACAACACAACTCACCACTACACAGCACAACACAGCTCACCACTACACAGCACAGCACAGCACAGCTCACCACTACACAGCACAGCACAGCACAGCTCACCACTACACAGCACAACACAACACAGCTCACCACTACACAGCACAACACAGCTCACCACTACACAGCACAGCACAACACAGCTCACCACTACACAGCACAACACAGCTCACCACTACACAACACAGCACAGCTCACCACTACACAGCACAACACAACTCACCACTACACAGCACAACACAACTCACCACTACACAGCACAACACAGCTCACCACTACACAGCACAACACAACTCACCACTACACAGCACAACACAACACAACTCACCACTACACAGCACAACACAACACAGCTCACCACTACACAGCACAGCTCACCACTACACAGCACAACACAGCTCACCACTACACAGCACAGCACAGCACAACACAACTCACCACTACACAGCACAGCACAACACAACTCACCACTACACAGCACAGCACAGCACAGCTCACCACTACACAGCACAGCACAACACAACTCACCACTACACAGCACAGCACAGCACAACTCACCACTACACAGCACAGCACAGCACAACTCACCACTACACAGCACAACACAACTCACCACTACACAGCACAGCACAACACAGCTCACCACTACACAGCACAACACAGCACAGCTCACCACTACACAGCACAACACAGCTCACCACTACACAGCACAACACAGCACACCTCAACACAACACAGCACAACACAGCACACCACAACACAGCACAACACAGCACAACACAGCTCACCGCTACACAACACAGCACAACACAGCACAACACACCACAACACAGCACAACACAGCTCACCGCTACACAGCACAACACAGCTCACCACTACACAGCACAGCACAACACAACACAACACAGCACAGCACAGCACAACACAGCACAACACAACACAACACAGCACAACACAGCACAGCACAGCACAACACCGCAAAAAGTAGAGGAATGCAACGTCTCTTTATCCACCTTTTTTCTGCCAAATATTCAAACGGAAACTTCCGCTTCTGATCCATATACACTGGAAAAGATATTCTAGTGATATGAAATATATAATAAGGCACAACCTTTCGAAAAGAGACAGTCAATACGTTGGAAAAAAACAACAAGAAGAAGAAATCTTAGTGATGTAAAATGTCTAATAAGGTACAACCATTCGAAAAGAGTCAGTCAATACGTTGGAAAAAAACAACAACACATCTTCTGGGGGATGGGGGAGAGGGGGGGGGGGGGGCACTGAGACATTTACTCCTAATCCACACCGGCGAGAAATTTCAATCTAGAAAAGAAATCACTTTCTTGAGAAAGAAAACAGGAAGAAAAAAAAAAAGTCACATACCTGTCACCAGCACACATCTCTTCCTTCTTCATGGCAGCTCTCTGTTTGAAAGAAGAGAGAGAGAGAGGGAGACAGAGACAGAGAGAGAGACAGAGGGGGGGGAAAGAAGAAGAAGAAGTAAATTTTAAAAAAAAATAATGTGAAACTTTCAGTTTCAAGGAGACGTAAAAAAATTCGAAATGATCCGTACACGTTACACCACGTCTGCTTTAGAAATAAAAGTTAAAAAATAAAATAAAATAAATAAATAAAATAACAAAAAAGGGGGTGTTGGAGAGGGTGGGGGAGGGGGGGGGGGGGAGAGAACTGGGAGGATCAAAGGCTTGATAGAACACATAGACCCAACGCGATACGTCAGATAACGAACCCCCCAAAAATATAGGAACCCTTGACAAAAGATAGATAAATAGATAAATAAATGAACGAATAAAGAAAAAAAAAAGGAATGAATTAATAAATAAATGAATAAATAATGAAACAAATATATTAACAAATAAATGAAGAAATGATGAAATAAAATAATAGATAGAATAAGCAAACAAACAAAAATCGACAAAAGAAATAAATCTTTAAAATTCAAAATGATCACACCCCTACACACACACACACACACACACACACACACACACACACACACACAATTACACACACACACACACACACACACACACACACACACACACACACACCTCAACTTGTCGAAGAAAGTCTCGGACGGGCGGGTGACAGCTGGAGAGATTCAGTTGAAAAAAACAGCTTGTCAACTTCCTTATGAAGTGGTATACACAAGTCTCCGCGAGCGAGTCCCAACTGCGACACTGCACACGTTACAAAGAGAAATATAGGAACACTGGTGTGCGCGCGTGTGTGTCAGTTTCCAAGTGTGTGTGTGTGTGTGTGTGTGTGTGTGTGTGTTGTGTGTGTGAGTTTCTGTGAGAGAGAGAGAGAGAGAGAGAGAGAGAGAGAGTGTTTCTGTGTGTGTGTGTGTGTGTGTGTAAAGGAGAAGATATTGGGGTTTGCCGGAGGAGTGGGGAGTGGGGGGGCCGGGTAGAGAGGGTGGAGGGTGGTAGTGTGTATATATATCTATAATGAGGTGGGGGGGGGGGGGGCGGGGGAGTGGGAGGGAGGAAGGGGAGGGGGACAAGAAAGGGGAGGGGTGTGAGAGAGGAGGGCAGTGAAGGGAGGGAGGTGGGGAAGGTGGTGGGGGAGGGAGGGAGGAGAGAGAGGGAGGGAGGGGGAGAGAGAGGGGACGGGGTGAGGGCGGGGTGGGTGTAGAGTGGTGTGGGAGGGTGGGAAGGGAACACGGAGGGGGGAGGGGGGGGGAGGAAGTTCGATGAAAATGGGGATTGGTCGAGCCCCCCCCCTCCTCTCTCTCTCTCTCTCTCTCTCTCTCTCTCTATATATATATATATATACGTGTGTGTGTGTGTGTGTGTGTGTGTGTGTGTGTGTGTGTGTGTGTGTGGACTTCTATCTATCTATATATACGTACATAAATGTGTGTGTGTGTGTGTGTGTGTGTGTGTGGACTTCTATCTATATATATGTATATATATATATATATATATATATATACGTGTGTGTGTGTGTGTGTGTGTGTGTGTGTGTGTGTGTGTGTATTTCTATCTCCCTCCCTCTCTCGCTCCATCTCTTTCTCCTTCTCCTCTCTCTCTCTCTCTCTCTCTCTCTCTCTATCTCCCCCGATCTCTCCCCCCACCCCCTCTATCTCCCCCCTCTCCCACTCTCTTTTCAGACATTGATGACCTGGGGAGATTGTAACAGCTTGCTTTGGGAACACAGATGTGTGTGCACGCGTGTGTGATTGTGTATGTGTGTGTGTGTGTGTGTGTGTGTGTGTCTGTGTGTCTGTGCGTGTGTGTTTGTAGCGGTGGTGATGGTGGAGATAGGATGTGGTGGTGGTGGAGGGGGGTTGTGGTGTTATCATAATCAAACCTAGCCTCCGGTCCTACTCACTTACACCCCTCCTCATCCACACACACACACACACACACCCTCACACACACACGCATACACCCCGCCTCCCCCCCCCCCACACACACACCAAACTCACACACACATTCACACACCCTCACACACATACCTACACTCACAAATACACACCCGCGCTCGCGGGCGCGCGCGCACACACACACACACACACACACACACATATATATATATATATATATATGCCAAACTCTCTCTCTCTCACACACACACACACACACACACACACACACACACCAAACTCACACACACATACACACAACCTCACACACACACACAAACACACACACACAAACACACACACACACACACACACACACTCGGGTGGCGGGGATGGTGGAGAACGGAAAGTGTATGTGTACCTGCGTGCTTGCGCGCGTGCACGTGTGTGTGTGTGTGTGTGTGTGTGAGGGAGAAAGTTCCTTCAGTAGAAAATATTTTTTGTTTTCATTTCCATGAAAGTTATAACAAACCTTTACAAGATTTTCAGATGGTTCAGCATGACTCAATAAGGCTGGACATGTGTACATTGTTAGAAGAACAAGTACAAGAAGAACAAAAAGCAAGAGGCATAAGAACAATAGCAAGAATAATAATAATAATGGTATTTATATAGCGCTGGATCTTGTGCAGAGACAAATCAAAGCGCTTTCGCACCAGTCATTCACACGCATGCATAACTAAAACTGTAGAAACTAAAGACAAGGAAGGGCAGGCAAGGGAGGCTATTTTGGGAAGAGGTGGTTTTTAATGCCAGACATGAAAGAGCTGAGCGTTGATTAAGATTAAGAACAAGAATAAGAAGAAAGATAATAAGATCAAGAACAAGAATAAGAAGAACGAGAACAAGAAGAAGAAGAACGACAGTAAGAACAAGAACAAGAAGAACGACAATATGAAGAACGAGAATAAGAAGAACGATAATAAGAAGAACGACAATAAGAAGAACGACAATAAGAACAAGAACAAGAAGAACAAGAACAAGAAGAACGACAATAAGAAGAACGACAATAAGAACAAGAACAAGAAGAACAAGAACAAGAAGAACAACAATAAGAAGAACGACAATAAGAACGACAATAAGAACGACAATAAGAAGAACGACAATAAGAAGAACGACAATAAGAACAAGAACTAGAAGAACGACAATAAGAAGAACAAGAACAAGAAGAACAACAATAAGAAGAACGACAATAAGAAGAACGACAATAAGAACAAGAACAAGAAGAACAAGAACAAGAAGAACGACAATAAGAACGACAATAAGAAGAACGACAATAAGAAGAACGACAATAAGAACAAGAACTAGAAGAACGACAATAAGAAGAACAAGAACAAGAAGAACAACAATAAGAAGAACGACAATAAGAAGAACGACAATAAGAACAAGAACAATAAGAACAAGAACAAGAAGAACAAGAACAAGAAGAACGACAATAAGAACGACAATAAGAACAAAAACAAGAAGAACAACAATAAGAAGAACGACAATAAGAACAAAAACAAGGAGAACAACAATAAGAATAAGAACAAGAACATGTCGTAAAAACGCCAAATTAGATGCAGACAATGCTGTGGTTTGTCCTGAGTTTCAGTTTCAGTTTCAGTTTCAATGAGTAGGTGCCAAAGTGCAGGGGCTGATCCATAAACGCTACACCCTACAAATAACGAAAAGGAGGCCAGCCGGCGTACCTGACCAGCTCATCAACCCAGTGTGTTTGTCCAGCCTTTGAGGATCTCTGTCGTATGTTTGTATGAAGGTGGATTTGTGTGTGTGTGTGTGTGGGGGGGGGGGGGTCACCTTTACACACACACACACACACACACACACACACACACACACACACACAGAGGTCAGCTGGGTGCACGTGAACATCGTCGTGCGTTGTGTATACTGTGGTGCAATCGGCTACCCTTGAACATAATACCCTATACCACAAAACAGTTCTGTGACCCTTTCTGCAAAACAATGTGATGGTCAATGTATTGAAGATTTGTGTCATTTCATGTTGATCTGTCCTGGATATGCTGCTCTTCGTAAACGGTTCTTACCCCCTTTATTATTATCGATTTCCATCAGATTTTAAAGTACAGTTACTGTGTACCAACCGGTCAGCTCAACTGACATTTAAAGTAGCAGTACACATTAATGAATGTTTGAAACTTAGAAAATGAAAGTAAACTTACATTACAACTACTGTAAAATATGCTTACGTGTTGTCACATGGAACTAGGTGTGTCTTTTGACGTGCACGTGATTTTCGCAGTAAAAACTTCTCTCTTTTTTTTTTCACTCAATTTATATCTTTTTGCTATCTTCAAGCATTTCTCCTGTTCATATGGGCCAGCTGTATTGTTATTGTATTGTTATTGTATTGTTATTGTTATTGTTACACACACACACACACACACACACACACAAACACACACACACATGTATATATATATATATATATATATATATATATATATATATATATATATATATATATATGTCAGTATGAAGAGGCTGAAGAGGACAGCCCAAAACCGAGTCCGCTGGAGTAGTGCTATAGCAGCCCTATACTCCACAAGGGGTCATGAGGCATAAGTCAAGTAAGTCAATATATATCTATATATGTGGAGTGATGGCCTAGAGGTAACGCGTCCGCCTAGGAAGCAAGAGAACCTGAGCGCGCTGGTTCGAATCACGGCTCAGCCGCTGATATTTTCTCCCCCTCCACTAGACCTTGAGTGGTGGTCTGGACGCTAGTCATTCGGATGAGACGATAAACCGAGGTCCCGTGTGCAGCATGCACTTAGCGCACGTAAAAGAACCCACGACAACAAAAGGGTTGTTCCTGGCAAAATTCTGTAGAAAAATCTACTTCGATAGGAAAAACAAATAAAACTGCACACAGGAAAAAATACAAAATAATGGGTGGCGCTGTAGTATAGCGACACGCTCTCCCTGGGGAGAGCAGCCCGAATTTCACACAGAGAAATCTGTTGTGATAAAAAGAAATACAAACACAAATATGTATGTATATATGTATGTATATACACTTTGTTGGGTTTTTTTTTCTTTTCTTTTCTTTTTGCACTGTGCAAACCTGGAAGGCCCGTGTTGTTGTTAACAGTATTGAACTATTGTTGGGTTTTGCCCGCATTCTTTTTTTTATATATATTTTTTTTAGCTTTATTTTACATATGTCACAAACACAGGTACACCTGCATCAGTTTCCACCAACAAAGACTTCATTTATCAATCCCGGTCACACACACACACACACACACACACACACACACCACATACACACACACACACACACACACACACTACACACACACACACACACACACACACACACACAACACACACCACACACCCACACACTACACACACACACACACACACACACACACACACACTACACACACACACACACACACAAACACACACTACACACACACACTACACACACACACACACACACACACACTACACACACTACACACACACACACACACACACACACACACACACACACACACACACACTACACACACACACACACACACACACACACACACACACTGACATACTTGAATACGGCTGCCACTTTCACGTCTTTGTGATGCAGATGAGTTCAGCCTAACACCCCCCCCCCCCCCGTCCACATACCCCCCCGACCTCACACCCCGCATCCCTCTCCCCCCCACGCCCCCCACCCACATTCCCCCCCACCCAACCCCTCTGTTATTTATACAACACTCATTATTTCCTCACCCATCATAACAGTCACACTGCCCCCCCCCCCCCACACCCAACCCCTCACTCACCCCCCCCCTCCCAACCCCCAACCCCCCACCCCCTACCCCCCTACTCCTCCACCCAGGATATTAATCATCACAGCTTGTTGTGTGTGAGGCTTTGACTAGAGTGGAGCGTTCTCAGTTTGTCAATACCACACACACACACTCTGCCTTCGTGCGATGTGATAATATAACGCCCCCCCCCCCCTCCCCCCCCCCCAGTGCAATAAAGTGGAATATTAGTGTAAAGAAAAAAAGGACTGTGTGGTGGTGGTAGGGCTGGTAGGGGTGGAGGTGGAGAGGAGGGTGGAGAGAGAGAAAGAAAGGGGTGGTGGTGGTGGTGGTGGTAACTCGCTAGTTGAGGAGGGTGGTGTTGGGCTGAATTGGATTGGATTGGAAGTGGGAGGGTGGGGGGGGGGGGGGGGGGTCTGAGGGGGAGAGGCGGAGGGGGTGGGGGGGGGGCAAGGGGGGGATATGGTAATTTAGTTGCTGGCAATAACAGAATGTAATAAAGAAAAGATTCCCTCATACGTTAGGGACAGAGATGTGGCGCGCTTTTCTTTTTCTTTTTTTTCTTTTTTTTTTCTTCTTTTTAAAAAAAATCATTATCATCACTGTAGTTGTGTTGTTTTTGTTGTTATTGTTGTTGCTCGTTTGTCGGGGGGGGTTCTCTGGTTGTTCTGTTTGGTTTTTTTTAGGGGGAAACTTCTGCTGCTTCTTCTTCTTCTCCTCCTCTCCCTTCTTCTTCTTCTTCTCCTCCCCCTCCTTCTTCTTCTTCTCCTCCTTCTTCTTCTTCTCCTCCTCCTCCTCTTCCTTCTTCTTCTTCTCCTCCCTCTCCTTCTTCTTCTTCTTCTCCTTCTCCTCCTCCTCGTTCTCTTTCTTCTTCTTCTTCTCCTTCCTTTTCTTTCTCCTTCTTCTTCTCCTCCCCCCCTCCTTCTTCTTCTTCTTCTCCTCCTCCTTCTGCTTCTTCTTCTTCTCCTCCTTCTTCTTCTTCTTCTCCTCCCCCT
>NC_134900.1:36739299-36746799 GCF_041734735.1 Babylonia areolata
ATTCAATCCGGCCAGATAATCCTATTCAATCCGGCCAGATAATCCTGTTCAATCCGGCCAGATAATCCTATTCAATCCGGCCAGATAATCCTAATCAATCCGGCCAGATAATCCTAATCAATCCGGCCAGATAATCCTGTTCAATCCGGCCAGATAATCCTAATCAATCCGGCCAGATAATCCTATTCAATCCGGCCAGATAATCCTGTTCAATCCGGCCAGATAATCCTAATCAATCCGGCCAGATAATCCTGTTCAATCCGGCCAGATAATCCTATTTAACCCGGCCAGTTAATCCTATCCTCGTCTGCCCGACCATTCCCCCATCCTATACTGTTGCTACAACAGGTACAGCTACTACTGCTGCTGCTGCTGCTGCTGCTACTACTACTACTACTGCTGCTGCTGCTGCTGCTACTAATCATCGTCATCATCATCATCACAATCATAATCACAAGCACACACACACACACACACACACACACACACACACACACACACAATCTTGTTTAGGGGGGGGGGGGGCGGGGCGGGGGGTTATATCATTTTTAAAGGCATTTTACATACCCTGATAGAGGTGACAGAATAATAATCTATTCAACCTTACATTTTGTGGAAAAGGTGTGCCTGTTTCTCTCTCTCTCTCTCTCTCTCTCTCTTTCTCTTTAATATATAAAAACATGTGAAAACATTACAACTAACTGGAAAGGCTACTCTTACAGAAAAGTGATCTCGCTGTGAAATACACTCTATAATTCAGTTAATCCGTTAATTCTTTTCTTTTCTTCTTTTTTTTTTTTACCTCACCAAAACCTCATGGTATAAGGAAGGCACAGCCTGAAAACCCAATCATATAACCTTTGTGTCACGCTGTTGTACATCACATTTTTCCGTTTCTCTTCTTCAGCTTGTGTTGTCTGTTATTTCTTAGCTCTTCATCTTCTTTGTCTATTTATGTCCTCTTTTTTTTCTTTTATTTATTTATTTATTTATTTTGTCTATAATTTGTTTTGTGTTTTTTTTTTGTTTATGTGCTTATTACCCTATTGAGTACTTGACTTACTTCGCTACAGGTCAGATTCCTTATCATACTTGTGATTTGATCGTTTCTCTCTCTCTCTCTCTCTCTCTCTCTCTCTCTCTCTCTCTCTGTGTGTGTGTGTGTGTGTGTGTGTGTGTGTGTGTGTGTGTTTGGTTTTTTTGTTGGTTTTTGTTGTTGTTGTTGCTTCCTGTTTGGATATTAGGCGTTGTGAAACGATTGACCTGATTTCTTGCTGATTTATATCTCTTATTTGTTCATTTATATATGTATATTTTTGTTTGTTTGTTTGTTTGGCTGTTTCTGTTTGTTTATATAATAATGATGATAATAATAATAATAATAATAATAATGTACATTTATATAGCGCCCTTTCTCACAAAGAGCTCAGGGCGCTTTACATGAAAGAAAAATATTACATAACATAAAACATTTATGACCACTCTTTCCATTTAAAAACAAAACAAAACAAAAACAAAAACAACAACAACTACTTACTTACTTGCTTATTTATATTGCTTTTATATTGCTTTCTTGTAATTCATGTTCTTCGGTTGTTAATCTAATTTCTTATTTCTTAATTTATTCATTCACCTATCTATCTATCGTTCGATCGATATATCTGTCTGTCTGTCTGTCTGTCTATTTTTGTACGAATATGTATCTATCTATCTATCAAAGGTTCAATGTTTTAAAAAAAGATCATATAATCAGAGAAACCCGATCTGGGTATCTATCCAAATCAAACCAATCACGACCACATACATGGAACGTAGCATCAAGGGAAAGTCACCACAATGACAGATAAAAAAAAACAACAACCCATGAATCACCGAACCTATCTTAAAAGGTATGACACACACACACACACACACACACACACACACACACACACAGATATACATATATATATATATATATATATATATATATATATGTGTGTGTGTGTGTGTGTGTGTGTGTATAAAATTTCTTCTAAATCGTGGTAATATGAAATAAATAACGATCTATCTATCTGTGTGTGTGTATATATATATATATATATATATATATATATATATATATATGTGTGTGTGTGTGTGTGTGTGTATGTGTGTATATATATATATATATATATATGTGTGTGTGTGTGTGCCCTTGCCTAAAGAAGCTGTGCTTTATATGTATATATATACTCAGTACTCTTGACATGTCTTTAAAACTTAGTTTTCGCTGTATAACAGCTTCTTCAGGCAAGGGCACCTATATATATATATGTATATAAATATCGAGATAGATAGATAGATAGATCGTTATTTATTTCATATTAGCACGATTAAGAAGGACTAATATTGGCCTGACTTAATTATTACGTTATGGTTAATGTGAGTTGATACTCTTACACACACAAAAAAAAAGTTTTAAAAAATAAATAATTAAAAAAATTCTTTTAAAAGACGAACAGGAAAAAAAGGGATTCTCTTCAGTTGAATAAAAGGAAGGTTAAATCTGACGACGGCAAGAAAAAAACAGCAACAACAAATATATTAAATCTATAACAAATAAATAAATAAAAAGAAAAGAAAAAGAAAGGAATAGATACATGAATACATGAATAAATAGATAGATAGACAGATAGATGAATAAATAAATAAACATATATACATTTTTTTTTATCCCTGTCGTATTCAGTTACAAGTTTATGCCTGTTTCCAGCACAGCTCTTTTCAACAACCTGGAAAAAACCCCACTAACTGTTCAAAACTTCCTGTGCCTAGTGTTGTCAGGTTTTGCAACTTTCTGGGTTTTTTTTGTTGTTGTTGTTGTTTTATTCCAGTATTGCTGTTCATTCTTAGCGCTCTTGGCAATACGCTAAGGAGGTAGAATACATTGTAAACACCCATGATTATCCTTTTTTTTAGTTATCATTGTTGTTGTTAAAATGTGTCAACGGACCACCTGATCTACGGCTATAAAATTAAAAATAGAATAAAAACATGCGTTTAAATAATAATAATAATAATAATAGTAACAAAACAACCCCCACCTTAGAATATGCATGACGCGACGAAGGAAAAATGACAGCAACCTATAATTTGTTTTTGAGTTGTAATAATTATGAAAACAGTAATACTCTAATCAACTGAAAGAAGCATGAGATTTTTTATAGTGAAAAAAAAAAAGAAGAAGAAGATAATGATAATAATAATAATAATAACACCAAAATGAAATAAAGTCAGTGCACTCACCCAGACCTTTCGGAGAAGAGCCGTACAGGTGAGGAGACCACAGGGAAACAAGTTGTTGGTTGGTTAGGGGGGGTGGGGTGGGGATCATTTTGTATGCAGTCTCTGCTGGTGTGGCCTATGACGTCACCGTCCACAGCGCCACCTGCCGGCCAATCAGCGACAATCACTCGCTAACCTCCACCACCACCAGCACCCCCACCTCCACACCACACCACATGCGTTTCTCGGACTCCCAAGTTGTTTTCCGTCCGGTAAATAAATAAAATAAATAATAATATATATATATATATTTTAAAATCTAGATCATTTACATGGAGGCGACCAATTTCCTATGCGTTCTGAGAACTTCGGAATTTGTGTCGTTTTGTGAATGATTTGTTTGTTGTTGTTTTTCTTCATAGTTTTTGAAGTTGGTCGAGCTACGTTAAAACGTGTTCATTGTTAGTTTTCTAGATGGTATATCTTTTTTATATAAGCAGATGAGCCCTCCACCCCCCCTCCAACCCCCTCCCCCCAGCCCCACCCCCTCCCTCCACCCCCCGCCGCCACACCTTCCTTTTCTGTGTCAGTGACTGGAGGATCGTTCTCTATCAAAGATAGAAAAAAAAAAGTTTTTTTTTAAAAATCGATGTTAATTAAATGTGGAGTTTATTTCACTGACGTCATGCCCCGTTCTGTGTTCCCACATTACACTTTCGCTTTCAGTTTCGGTTTCAGTTTCAAGGAGGTGACAAAGCGTGCTGACTGATCCATATGCGCCACAATACATCTTTAAAAAAAAAAAAGAAAAAAAAAAGAATGAAAAATAAAAGCACACCTAATCCTGAAACAAACCTAGCATGCTGATCAAGCCTTCGTGGTATCGAAAATACGGTTGTTGTTTTTATCAGATTTGTGCTGTCTCAGATACTTCAAACCTTTTTATTCTTATTTCATTTCAGTTCTTTGCCTTCTGTGCATCTTCTCTCTCTCTCTCTCTCTCTCTCTCTCTCTCTCTCTCTCTCTCTCTCTCTCTCTCTCTCTCTCTCTTGATATGTTTACATGTATGTTTTATTTATTTTGTTTCATTCAAGCTTTCATTCTCTGTGGCTGCCTTCACCTCTACACTCCATATCGCTCACAACGATCAGCTTCGGATCCACTCTACTTACGCATACCCAGATTCAAACTCTCGACTGTTGGCCGCCGTTCTTTCTCTGTCTCTGGACCTTGCAATTGGAATGAACTTCCTCTTTCGCTTCGTCAAGTCTCCACACTCAGCTCTTTCAAGTCTGGCCTTAAAACCCACCTCTTCCCAAAATAGCCTCCCTTCCCTGCCTCTTCCTTGTCTTTAGTTTCTCCAGTTCTAGAGTTATGCGTGCGTGAGAATGACTGGTGCGAAAGCGCTTAGATTTGTCTATGCACAGGATTCAGCGCTATATAAGTACCATTATTATTATTATTATTATTATTAAGCTTAATGGTTGATAACTATCGTAGGCTCTCAAGGCCCTGACCGGTATGTAGGGTTTTAAGCGAATGTCAAGTATCTACTCCACCTTTTTTTTCTGTCTTTGTTTTTTTGGTTTTTTTTTTAAAGGCAGATGTGGTGTGGCGTATATGGATCTGTTCGCTCGCTCTGACACCTTCTTGAAGCTGGAACACGGCCCAACAACACTCAGCTTATATCACAGACTGACAACAGCTTTCAGCTGGGCCAACAGCGAAGTGAGAGCTGTATGATCAATGGTTTCTCCATTGCAATGGGAAGTCATTTACAGCTTAGTCTTTTGTGAAGGACTATTTGTATTTGTATTTCTTTTTATCACAACAGATTTATCTGTGTGAAATTCGGGCTGCTCTCCCCAGGGAGAGCGCGTCGCTACACTACAGCGCCACCCATTTTTTTTGTATTTTTGCTGCGTGCAGTTTTATTTGTTTTTCCTATTGACGTGGATTTTTCTACAGAATTTTGCCAGGAACAACCCTTTTGTTGCCGTGGGTTCTTTTACGTGCGCTAAGTGCGTGCTGCACACGGGACCTCGGTTTATCGTCTCATCCGAATGACTAGCGTCCAGACCACCACTCAAGGTCTAGTGGAGGGGGAGAAAATATCAGCGGCTGAGCCGTGATTCGAACCATCGCGCTCATATTCTCTCGCTTCCTAGGCGGACGCGTTACCTCTAGGCCATCACTCCACTACTGACTCTCAATTAAGCGGCAACATTGCACTGGCGGCTCTTAGTGCTGCAGTTTTCGGGGCTAGGTAGTTGGCCCTTGGGAACCATCCCCAACGCTGACTGTCTCCAAAAACCCTCTCGGCCAAGAGAGAGGGGATGTAACTTGGGCAAGACACTCTCCACTATAAGATAAGATAAGATAAAATAAGAATAACTTTATTATCTCCAACTGGAGAAATTTGGTCAGGTGCATTATCACAACATAGACAAGTAAACAACATGGGGACCATAACTGTAAAAGCCAACAACAGCCCCTACAAATATTACGAAGATACAAATGTAAAAAAATATCACATACATCGTTTCATACATACATCCACACACTGCAGGTAATAACTAGTATTCTTAATGTAAAAACAGAAAGAATTAAGAAACATTATTTGAATATAATTATAAACATAGCCTACTATACTGCATATTGATTATAATAGACAGATAAGATAAGAATAAAGAATTGCGGAAAACCACAACCAGATAATCAGCACACACCCGCAACACCCCCCACCCCCACCCCCCTCCACCCCACACACGCGGATAATAATTAAATTCTAGCCCAAATAGTCGGAACAGCAGGTTGCCTGTTCTGCTGTTCTGCTGGTTCATAGTCGGACATGACTGACTATCGCACAGGAAACTGGAACTGAACCTACTGGTGGAATACATTTGTATTGTTTCAGAAACTACTGATAGCTCGACTCTTACTGCTGTTGCTACTGCTGCTACTGTTGCTACTGCTGTTGCTCTGGGTGGTCTACTCGCAGTATGAGTGATGAGAGAGATTTTCCGTTTCAGCTTCAAGGTGGTGGCAAAGCACAAGGACTTATCCATATACGCTACAACACATCTGCTTTCAAAAAAAAAATTTTTAACGAAGAGTAGAAGTCTTTTCACAAGGCATTGGTCAGGTGAGAGTCTGCGCTTGATTTGTATGAACCACGAACATAGGATGGAAGGAAATACTCCAGTAAAATAAAGACGTGAGCAACTAAGTTTAAACACACACACACACACACACACACACACACACACACATATATATATATATATACACATATATATATGTGTGTATGTGTGTGTGTGTTTGTGTGTGTGTGTGTAGATAGAGAGATAGATAGATAGATAGACAGATAGATAGATATTAAAAAATATATACATATTTTGTGTGCGTGTGTGTGTGTGTGTGTGTGTGTGTGTGTGTGTGTGTGTGTAGATAGATACATAGATAGATATTAAAAAAATATACATATATATTTGCGTGTGTGTGTGTGTAAAAGATAGACCCTACGCAGAAAGCAAACACGACACACAACACAACACGCAGCACAGCACAACACACCATACCACAGCACACCACAGCATAGCACACCATACCACAGCACACCATACCACAGCACACCATACCACAGCACACCACACCACAGCATAGCACACCACAACACACCACACCATACCACAGCACACCACAGCATAGCACACCATACCACAGCACACCATACCACAGCACACCATACCACAGCATAGCACACCACAACACACCACAGCACACCACAGCATAGCACACCACAGCACAGCACACCATACCACAGCACAGCACACCACACCACACCACACCACAGCACAGCACAGCACAGCATAGCACACCACAGCACAGCACACCATACCACAGCACAGCACACCACAGCATAGCACAGCACAGCACAGCACAGCACAGCACAGCACAGCATAGCACACCACAGCACAGCACACCATACCACAGCACAGCACACCACAGCACACCACAGCACAGCACAGCACAGCACAGCATAGCACACCACAGCACAGCACACCATACCACAGCACAGCACAGCACAGCATAGCACAGCACAGCACAGCACAGCACACCACAGCATAGCACACCACAGCACAGCACAGCACAGCATAGCACAGCACAGCACAGCACAGCACACCACAGCATAGCACACCACAGCACAGCACACCACAGCATAGCACACCATACCACAGCACACCACACCAC
>NC_134900.1:36761799-36841799 GCF_041734735.1 Babylonia areolata
TTTGAATCTCTCTAAAGTTTTTTGTTTGTATTTGTTTTTTTTCCCACTGACTTGAATCAACGCTTGTGAGGTCATTATTGTGCTGTACAAAATGTGAAAAAAAATTTGTCGTGGTGAGTTCAACAAAATTGTTCATTATTTAGTGTGAAGACACCGTTCTTAGTTCTGACAGAGGCGTCCACATGAAATCGTTTATTTGTGTGACAAATTCTTCTTCTTCTTTCCGTTACATGACCAACATCGACATGCCGATGACCCTGTTGTGGTTGGTGCATGCTGGGTATTTTCGTGTCTCCATAACCCAACGAACACTGACATAGGTTACAGGATCTTTAACGTGCATATTTGATCATCTGCGTGCTTATACACACGAAGGGGGTTCAGGCACTAGCAGGTCTGCACATATGTTGACCTGGGAGATCGGAAAAATCTCCACCATTTACCCACCAGACGCCGTTACCGAGATTCGAACCTGGGAACCTCGGATTGAAAGTCCAACGCTTAGACCACTCGGCTATTGCGCCGGTTTGTTGGCTGTTCACACAACCGCGATGTCGCCGTCAAAGATTGTTCAACAAAGTAAGTTAAAGAATTTTTTTTTAATAAAAGTAATTTCATCATGTTCTGAAATCCGGGTAAGTGTACATTCTGCTGTGCAGGTATGCTTTGTTAAGAGTTTGTCTCTTCAGTGCGCGCACGTGCAACATGAAAATTTCACCTGTCACGTATCCATAACGTATTGCACTGGGTTAGCAAGAGCGCTGACTACGAAACCGGTGAGTCGCCATATTAAAGTCCTAAGATTTTAACGCATGAAATCATGTTTTAAAACCCAGCCGCATTTTTGTGTGCACAGTATTGTTGGTTTCATGTGGTAAGTTCCCGCGAAGTGTTTTGATTGCTTATGACATCTTGTCTAACGTGCTGCACACCCACAGCGAAGACGTAGGCCTACAATGGAGAATCATTTCTTCTTCGGTGATGTCCAGCTGCCAACCTTGGCAGCTACAGATATTTGGAGAAGCTGCGCACCGCGTTGGTATCAGACGAAGAGAGAGAGAGAGAGATTGTAGAATGGAGGGGGGTGGTGGTGCTAATTTGCAGTATACAGCTGTATGCAGAGCTGCACCACAGCTGTTAGGCCTTGTCCTGACGGGCGCAATAGCCGAGTGGTTAAAGCGTTGGACTGTCAATCTGAGGGTCCCGGGTTCGAATCACGGTGACGGCGCCTGGTGGGTAAAGGGTGGAGATTTTTACGATCTCCCAGGTCAACATATGTGCAGACCTGCTAGTGCCTGAACCCCCTTCGTGTGTATATGCAAGCAGAACATCAAATACGCACGTTAAAGATCCTGTAATCCATGTCAGCGTTCGGTGGGTTATGGAATCAAGAACACACCCAGCATGCACACCCCCGAAAACAGAGTATGGCTGCCTACATGGCGGGGTAAAAACGGTCATACACGTAAAAGCCCACTCGTGTGCATACGAGTGAACGCAGAAGAAGAAGAAAGGCCTTGTCCCAGCAGCAAGCTGGAGGCAAGTGGTGCCCCAGGGCACCCTAGTAGTGCACCAGGCCTGCAAAGCGCCATATCAAGTTTGGGGGAGGGGGAATGGGGGGGCTGCAGGGATGAATAGTCTGCTGCTTGGACACCCTCCGGAGGAGGGGGCGGGGGGCGTGGGAGGTCCTTCGACTGTGCACAGAGGCTTGGTCCTTGTATCGTAACTGAAACACAGTACACGTGAAACACTGGTTTTTTGTTTTTAATTCTTTTATACATTTTTCATTTTTTAACAAATTCCCGCAATCATGAGATCTTCATATCCCTGTACTCCACCCACACACCCCAGCTCTTATTGGCGGGGGAATTGGGGCGTTGTGGGGGGTGGGGGGTGGGGGTCAGTGAGTTTACAGGACGTCGACAGGAGATACTTGTAATTTGCTCTAGGGAGCATTGATTAACAGGTAATGGAAACCCTGGTGTCTTCTGTCTCCAGATGTACTCGGTCAGTGCTGCCGGAACCGAAACAGCAAAGGCAAATGTTGAGCCAGTCCAGAAGGTACCCCGCTACAAGAGACTGTATGGTCATCACGGTCTTCCAGTCGTTTCTGTGTGAGTGTTAAAGATTGCTTCATTAATTTCATTTAACCATTGATTTGCAATGCTGAACCAATCTCTTGCCATTCCACGCTTGCCCCCACCCCCACCCCCTTCTGTGTAGGGGACAATTGTGTGTGGCGAGGCTGTGAGTATGCCTGTGTGTATTACAATTGTGTGTGTGTGTGTGTGTGGAGGGACTGGTAAAGGCGAAATGTCGCTGCGGTACACTGTATATGTTGCAGGATGCGCTTTTCATCTTCCACTGGTGGATGATCTCAAACGGGTGGCGTATTGCCGTTTTGAGTAAGACTTTAACCTCTGAACACCATAGTAACACTGTGTGTGGATATGTATGTGTGTGTGTGACTTTCAGTTCAATATACATACCGTGCTGTGCAAAACTTGCAGCTGGTACTATCAGACCACAAGGCCAGCTTCCCCAACACGCATGACGAGGGGGAGAGGTGGTGTGCAGGGGAAGAAGGAGGGGGGCCGGGGCACATAATGACAGGCCTTAGCGGCAAACTCGCATGAAGGCTGTCAGTCAATATGAATTTAAAAACTCAGTCATCGACGCACACAACGTACGTGATGGTGTCAGTCAATCAACATCAATTAAAACTCCGCAGGACATCCACTCCCATACGTTCACGTCAGTGAAGCCCTATCAAGTTACCCAGCCACGTATCAGGTTTTCGGGACCCCAGGGATCATAAACGCTATCAGAGCTGTAATTACCGACACCCCTCGCTGCTTTCAGATCGACTTCTGTGTGGGCTGCGGTGTGGGAAGTTTTGTCACGAGCTGCAGAACATAGGACGCAGACACAACGTCTTTTTACCGTGCTCTACCACGCGGCACGCATGCGCGGCACGAACGACTACTCAAACACGGCATGCACAAAATTACACACGCGCGGTGGCTTTCGTGCACACGTACACAGTCGCGCAAATACCACTCTGTTTGATAGTAATAAATATAATAAGAATGATTATAATGATAATAATCGTAACAAAATGCAAGTTTATACAGCCCGCGCGACGCCGGCAGTACCCCCATCTCAGATAGGGCTCACCACACTTGACAATAAAATGTACCGTGAGATGACTCGGTGACGTAAAATTGTGTTCAAAGTCAACACAATCTCACATGACATTGGCTAAAACCTCCTTCTGCGTTCGTGGGCTGCAACTCCCACGTTCACTCGTATGCATACGAGTGGGCTTTTACGTGTATGACCGTTTTTACCCCGCCATGTAGGCAGCCATACTCCGTTTTCGGGGGTGTGCATGCTGGGTATGTTGTTTCCATAACCCACCGAACGCTGACATGGATTACAGGATCTTTAACGTGCGTATTTGATCTTCTGCTTGCGCATACACACGAAGGGGGTTCAGGCACTGGCAGGTCTGCACATATATTGACCTGGGAGATCCCCACCCTTCACCCACCAGGCGCCGTCACCGTGATTCGAACCCGGGACCCTCAGATTCACAGTCCAACGCTTTCACCACTCGGCTATTGCGCCCGTCGCTAAAATATTCATATAGTGTAAGACTAAGTAACGCTGATAGAAATATGTGAATCAACACACTGGGCACCATCACACAGGAACTGACAAATCACAGCAAAACAAGGCACATTACATTCACCATAGTCAAAAATAAACACCAGTGAAAGGAACTATTGTTTGCATGGTATGCCAGTGTAAAAGATGTATGTGAAGCTTCGATGCCCCCAGCGGGCACAAGAAATCAAGTTTTTGCCGGCCTTCGCTTTGCCTTGCCTTCAGTGTGGTCCGGCACTCCAAAGCACACTCCCATACACATGATGATGCGTGCATACACGTCTGCATGCACATACACTAGGCTTCCCGCGCACACGTCTACGCCACAGTATTAACAAGCACACACGTGTGTGCCTGTTCAAGTGCGCAACATACCCGTACACGTAGGGTTTTTTTGTTTGTTACTGTTGCTTTTCCACTTACTTAAAAAATTAATTTTAAAAAAGACGACTATTTTAAGCTCTTACATTTTACTGTAAAACGTCAGTGGCGCGTCCAGTTCTATCCACCAGGGTGCGATGACATTTAAAGAAGGAAAATGATCATAAAACTTAGGATTCTCTCTTGAGGGCACATAAGACCGTATGGCTGTGTCTGGAGTGGCACTGTCTTCATCTGTCTGCTGGCAAGGGGTGGTTTGGTCTGTGGGGTGTGTTCAGCAGCTGGAGGGTGGTGTCTTTTGCCGGTGGGCTCTTCAGTCATGAAATACTGGCTGGTACACCCATGGGGATACTTCTTTTAAGGTTGTCGCGAGTTATATCCTGTGGTCTCTTTTGCCTGTTCGGGAGCAGTTATGTCCCTTGAATTCTTACTGGAGTGTCCAGTGCGTGCCTGCACCCATTGTGAACACAGCGCAGGCCTCCAAGGGTGGTGCAGGATTGTTCCAAGGGCGGGTGAGGACAGTGCTTCTCTGGGTCCTCCCCAGCACCAACGGGAGTTTTTCTTTTTTCTGTTTTTCCACTTTTTTTTTAAAAAAAAGGACTTTTTTTTTTTAGCACTTACGTTTCATTGTAAAATGTCATTGGCGAGTCCAGATCTATTCCCCAGGGTACGATGATGTTCAACAGGACCCCGTATTCTTCTCAGTTACGTTTAAGAGGCCGCCAATATCATCCCCACCCCACCTTCCTCCAAAACACCGTGACAAAGTATACGGGTCAAAGAAGGAAAATGATATAAAACGCAGCTATTTTCTTTTTTTTTTTTTTTCTTTTTGCTGCCTCATCATCTGCACCGTTTCAGTGACATTACTCCCACGCCGCAGCTCATTTAGATTCCCCCATACACGGCCACACCCGGGTTCGTCCGTCGCAGTTCCAGCATCGGCAGTCCACAGGGAACCATTGATGTTAGGTCGCCAGGAGGCCACACACCAGAGGAGACCAAACGCAGCTATTTTCACTGATGAGGAAAGCAAGAATACAACCCTTGCTGTAGGCCATGGAAGGAAAGAAGAGGGACAGAAGGAAGACAAAGAAAGAAAGAAAGAAAGAGTTTCTGTAGACCGATGTCAGGTACGAGCTGCCCTTAAGTCTCAGTCCCTCACGTGGACCAAGGACTTATGAAAAGATAGATTCTATTAATAGATAAATTGTATAAATAGATTAATATATAAATTCTATTTTCAAGTCCATGCACGTGGACTGGTTCCCCAGTTCAAACAGTCTCTCAAAACACACATCTTCCACGGTTCTGCCTACCATCTCACTGTGTTCAGTCTTGTACATCTAGTGTGTGTGTGTGTGTCAACAGAAACTTTCTTTGCTTTGCTGAAGGAAGGCCACCGTGAACCCTGCAAGCGCTTCAAGGACACCTTGAAGACAGACCTCAAAGCCTGTGACAAAGACATCGCTTCCTGGGAAACGGATGCCCTTGACCGCACTTGCTGGAGGATGCTGTGCTCTAGTGGCATAAAGACGTTTGAAAACAAGAGAACGCTGGCCATTAAGGAGAAGTGTGAGCGAAGGAAGCAGGGCTCAACTTCTGGAGACGTTTTCACTTGCAAGACCTGTGGGAAGTGCTGCGCATCCAGAATCGGCCTCTTCTCCCATATGAGGACACACACCGACAGATGAGCCTGCCTGCCTATTCATCCGTCGGACCGACGGGAGACTTCGTCAGGTATGTGTGGTTCATAAATGAACGTATAAATGTATAACTTTTACTGTAAACACCATGAACTCCGTCCGTGTCAGGAAAAGCGATCTGTCTGCGTTGGAACAACCACAACGTACGCGAGTGACAAATCAGACCACAAATTCTTTTTTCAGTTTAAGGGAGAGAACTAGTGTCCCAATCTATGTCGTCCCTCGTTTGCCTCCCTTTGATCATTGAGGCAAGAGCGAAAACTGACCATAGTAATCCATTTGCTTGTTAATTTTGTTTGCTTTATTTCATTGAATGTTTGTTCATTCAATATTGGTTAAAAAAGAAAAACGATAATGTTGTACATACCCTTAACATTTCTTTAAATTTTATTTATCTTAAAGAGCTAAGATTTTGGAACTATCAGTGTAATTTGCAGTGATCTTGGTAACATTTAGATGAAAAGAATTTGTGGTACATATCAACTATCATGTGTGTATTTGCTTTTGGGGTTTTTTTGTTGTTGTTGTTGTTTTCGGCGGGGGGGTGGGGTCTTTGTCTGCATTTTGACAATTGAATTTGAAATCTAACAAAACAGAATTCTGCCAGCTTTTACAGTTCAGAAAGAAAAAGGAAATTTTCTATCTAAAATTACGTTTAAATAACATACTTACCGTGACCCAACTAGTGCAGACTCCGGCAGGGGTCTGACATTCCTGTCCTGTGCAAACTACTATCCGCCTATGCGGAGCAGACTACGGCCGATAACCTCCCGGAAGTAGGTAACCTCCCCTTTGTCCCGCTGGCTAGCGCCCTCTTTTGACGGCAATATGCCATCACCAGCGCAGCAAGCAGGGAGAACAGGAAGCGGGGAGGACGGGAGGGTCTTAAATTTGGGTCACGGTAAGTATGTTATTTAAACGTAATTTTAGATAGAAAATTTCCTTTTAATTACACATACTTAACCGTGACCCAACTAGTGCAGAACAGCGCGACAAGGTGGAGGGCTCGCCTGTTCTACTGTCTGTGTGCTGTGATGGTCTGTTGTGCAACTACCACAGAAGCGATGGCTCTTGTGCCATCAACCGGCAGGCGTGCGACGTCTCTCTGGTAGAAGTCGATGAGCCATCATCCCTAAAGCGATAGGTGTCCCTCAAGTAGAATTTGATGAAAATAAAGTGTACTGTGTCGCCTAAGGACATTGGTGCGGGTAAAGAAGACAGAGGTCCACAGCTGTATTGTGGGGGAGGTCTGTGGACCACAGCTGAGCGGATGAGCGTCAATGCAAGGAGGAGCGCATGTGGTTTGATCTGATGATTCCACAACGGATGTGGGCCGATAGTGGAAGTGATTTTTGTGTTTGAAGGAAACTGTGGCACGACACAGAGGTAGGTCACCGTGTTGGGCCTGCCTCAGGCATGACAGCCAGATCTGTAGAGCTCCTCCATGCGAGCTGACAGGCGATGGGCACTCCCCCCCCCCCCCCTTTTTTTTTTTTTTTTTTTGATGTTGTCAAAAAATGACTGCACTGGTATGTTGCCAATGCATAGAATGGCAGACATTTGGCAACCAAAGACTTTATGTCCCTGGTGTCTCTGGGACAGGGTTGTGTAATTGCCCAGGTAGGTACCATCACGAAGGGGCATACGGAAGGCTTGGTGGCTTCTCTACCCAAGTGTGGCATGTTGGAGTAACCTGCAGAAAGTTGTCGGCAGTAAATGGCTGGGTTGGATCAGGCTGTGGAAGTGCAATTCATGTGCCCACAGGTCACTGAGTCTCATTCTGTGGTGGAATTCCCAAATGGAAGAGGGTTTCCATGGGGAAAATTTTTTGCTGAAGGTTCTGTAGTGAGAAAGGGGACCGGATCCATGACAGGCCTCTGGCTGTGTGTGGTGCGCACTGAGTCTGGGATGGAGCGGGGCGCGGCGGGGCAGGGAGGTAAGTGGCTCAAGATGTGTTGCACTGGCTATTGACATCAAAGCCTGATCTGACATACGTTTTTAGTATGGCCAACTGCAAGGTGAGAGCTGTATTATCAGTGGTTTCTTAATTGCAAAGGGAAATCATTTGCAGCTTAGCCTTTCATGAATGACACTGTCTCTCAGACTAGAAGTCAAATTGCACTGGGACTTAGTGCTGTAGCCTTAGGCCTAAGTAGCCTTTGGGAACCGTCCCAATGATGAGTCCTAAGGCCCTCTTGATTGAGGGACCGGGGATGCAACTTGGGCAAAACACTCTCTACTATAAATTGTATAATCGAATTCCAGCCCGAATAGACTGGACAGCAGATGCCTCCTGTGCTGGAGACTGTCGTACACGACTGATTATCATATACTGTTCCTAGGAGTACACCAATCAGCATGGGTAAATCCGGAAACAGCTGCTGTGTGCTTCAGGGACGAAGGTGTTCACCATGCAGATTATGTTGCAATGTAAGGAAGCCGGAAAGAGTTGACAGGGTCTTGTTGTGCAACCGTGAGTCAGAAAGACATGGTGCTTGCTTCCGAAGTGACAACGAAGTCATCCTGTGACAGGCCCTTGACCGAAGGCTGGGGCTCCATGATGGGATAGCCTGCCTAGGCTAGAAACCCCTGGAAGTGTCTCATTGGAAAGACAGTGCTTGAGGAGGAATGGCCATCTGTAACCACAGCAGTGGTTGTGTGCAGAGGCCGAAAGGATCGGGCAGGGAAGACTAAGTGCAGAAAGTGCTTTCAAACGCCAATTGTTTGAGACGTTGATGCTGGATTTGTGTTCAAGCAAGGTGATGGGGTGAACTGATGTGCTTGAATGCAGCATCTGCCGTGCTGGTATGAGTGGGCAGAAAGGTACACCCCTGTGGCTAATGGACGGTTCATTGTGCTTTGTGGGACGCATCCGTCCTCGTCAATGTGCCTTTCTCTCAAATGTAGAGGAAAACAATTATGGCCCAGGCCTTCTGCTACTAGAGAGGAGTGGAAGAGATGGGCTGAGGGTGATTGTCTCCTGCCCAGTGGGGAGTTTTTGGGTCCGCTAAAACTTGGAAGGCAAGATAGACACCTCTTCATGGGAAGGCTGGCTAGGATGTAGGGCCTGTGTGGAGCTTTTGTCACAATGACAGTGGTGCAAACCAAGGGTTGTTGTAGGCAAGGGGAGAAAGAAGGGATGCCTTACAAACTTGGAAGGAATGAAAGGCATGCGTGTCCAGAGTAGCACCTCTAAGTTGGACTGCCTCATCCCTC
Source organism: Babylonia areolata (assembly GCF_041734735.1). Taxonomy (NCBI): domain Eukaryota; kingdom Metazoa; phylum Mollusca; class Gastropoda; order Neogastropoda; family Buccinidae; genus Babylonia; species Babylonia areolata. The sequence goes on from NC_134900.1 coordinate 36,770,772, forward strand.
CTTGTGCATCTCCAGCCTTATGGGTGATTGTTGCAGGCAAATGGGTTGGGTTTCCTTGTCCGTCCTTGCACCAAGAGAGGGCATTCTTAGCCCTGTGGGTGTGAAGGGTGTGTGTGTGGATCCCTAAGGACCAGCCACTACTGAAATGTGAAGGAGCATACATTCAGGCGTGAATGAGGCTTTTTTTTTTTTTTTTGTGAGTGTAGTCGTCCTCCAAAAGCAAGGTAGGGATGAATTTATGAAAATGAATACATATATGTGCCAAGGGAATAAAAACTTCCATCAGCTCAAGTGATGACGTCAGAAGTATGCCAATGACAAGAGATCGAGACACAAGAAATAAGCGGCTGTATAAGCATACGTGTAGCGTGCACAGATATACCCAGCTAAATGGGTAAGTGTGCATAATCATCAATGGAAAGGAATCTGTCCATGCACCTACATATGAGAAGTACATACGCATATGAATAAAGTGCCAGTATGTAGAGGCAGAGAGTTCTGGGCATTGTGAACAGAAGGCCGCAAATGCAAGTGTGCCTATATTGCTATGTAGGGAATCTCAATGAATAGATGTCAATGAATAGAGATAGAAATATAATTGTACATGTTAATATGAAAGGCGTCTGAACCTATCCCATAAGCACATACACATGTGTATACCGAGGGATAAGTAGCAATATATCTCATATGTATGTATATGTGTGTGTGTGTATATATATATATATATATATATAGATATACATATATATAGATTTTTATTTATATATTTCGTGATTGTAGCTTGTGATACTAAATCAAATGGATAGAAGGGGAAATATTGTGAAGTATTTCCTGTGGCCAATAGCCTGAGAAACAGCAAGAAAAGTGCAGTTGCTATGCAAAGATGTGTAAAGTCCCAAACTGGGCATGAAGACCCAATGAGAAACCGAAAGAAAACATCGTTGGTGGACAGCACGGGGGGCAGGAGTGATGTGCTGTGTCGGCGAAACTAACCACAGCTTCAAGCGCCTAGGTTACAAGGTCGGGGCATGTGGCATGACGGCGCCGTAATCCAGTGTTATGGACGTCGTGGACGAGGGGGTGACAAGTCCGTCGGCTTGCCGTGGGATGTGCATCCCCCTGATGCTGAACGGGCGGTCAGTTGTGTGTTGACGGATAAAGTGATAGACAAGATCGGCCCCAGCACTGCCGAGAGTCAGGATCGAGTTATTAATACATTTAAAAATTATCTTGATATTCATTGTAAAAACTTTAAATACAAAACTCATTTACATATTTACTGATTTTTCAAGCACTGCGCACTCAATGTTGAAAAATGCAGACATACGTGGGGACTCTCTTTGTCTTCCCCACTTCAAGCGGGTAAAAGGCCTTGTCAGGCCTGCATGCCTTGATATTGATACATGATATGATATAAGAGGTACTCCAACGTGGAAGTGCCAATATTAGTCTGGGTAACAGCAGAGTTAGGCAATGGGGCAGAAGAATCCAACACTGCCGAAGTTCCAATGGGGCGTGCGCGTACCTGCTCTGTGGGTGCATAATTGCTGCAGCAAGTTAGCGATGAGTTGCTGATTGTTTGGTTGAGTAGCTTGCTGAGACACCATTTGTGGATGGGAAACAGCAGCACTGGGCGGTGTGGCAGATGGGGTCATCACCGCATAGCTTGGTAGGACCGTGCACACTCTCGCACTGAAGGCGAGGAGCAGTGCCGGTGCAAGGGAAATAACTGCGGCGGTCACCGGCAAGGGTGCCGAAGCAGGGGTTGCCTCCCTTGGATCGGGTGATCCGGACAAGGAGGGGGGTGCATGCGTGTCCCCTAGTGGTCCACCTTCCTCCCTACACCAGGGGAGGGCATCCCTACACGCCTCGGCCGCCATTGGATCCGAGGCGGTCGAGGCAAGCAGCGTGGGGGGTCGCGTGATCCGATGTCACGGCTGCCACCACGGACGCATCGCACATAGGGCAGTCTAACGTGCGGATCCAAAACAAGCTGCCTTCCCCCCCCCCCCCCCCCCAAAGGGATTGTGGCCATTCCATTGGTGCAACTGTGGGTATGGGTAAAGAGATAGAGGAGATCGACTCGTACACTGCCAACTGGCAGAGCCGAGAAAATGCGGATGGCGTCGAGTGAGTTCGCGGATCGATAAAAATGACATGAAAGGTAACACTGACCTGAGTGTGTGACCACAAACCTCTAGAAGTCACCAGAGGAGGTGTAGGTGGTGGCGGAGGTCTGGAGTCGACCGGAGGGAGCGGAGAAGGCGGCGGGTTGGCGTTGTTTAGAGGGCCAGGAGTAGAGAGCCCAGAGTGTCAGCAAATCGATTGCGATCGCGCCTTAATTTTAGCACGATTCCCCAATCGAGCTACATAATTATTACCTGGTTGGAGACATAATTTGACAACAAACAAGAACGCCAGAGAATCGACAGACAGAAAATACAAAAAAACTTAACCGTATGAAGAGCACAGGAACACGAGTCATGATGGCTGACGGAAAAAGAGGGCGCTAGCCAGCGGAACAAAGGGGAGGTTACCTACTTCCGGGAGGTTATCGGCCGTAGTTGTCTGCTCCGCATAGGCGGATAGTAGTTTGCACAGGACAGGAATGTCAGACCCCTGCCGGAGTCTGCACTAGTTGGGTCACGGTTAACTATGTGTAATTAAAATGGGATTTCAATGGTAGGAGATAACTTTGTTTCACTCAATGTGTGTGTGTTGCATGCATTCGTAATATATGCACACTCTCACTCTTTGTGACTTGTTGACTTGTCTTTTATTTTGATTACAACCATCAACTATGTGTGCGGGTGTGCGCGCACACACACTTGCATACATGTGTGCATGCTTGAGTTTGTGTGTTTGCATGCATGCGTGCGCATGTAGACATAAATGTACACAATTCATGTATCTTTATATATAAATACACATACGCACACACCCTGGACGGCCAGCCACACACACTCCCCTCCCTCCTGGCCATTCCTTATTCCATGACAAGCTGCGAACACTGGAATGCTGGGAAAAACATGTACGCGTACACGCACACACACATTCGTAGTCACAAACAACTACCGGTACATCGAAACGCATGTACATGCACATTGACTTTTCTAAAGTATAAGCCTGTCTCTCTGAGCACTTGGTCATAAAAAAACAATAGTATGACTAAGAATTTGAACAGCGCTGGCCACACCACTGTTGACCCTGCACTGTCGCCCACCACAAACTCCTCTTTCTACTGCCATGCTGACCAAACAGTCTACAAAACTAACATTCAAGTCCTGTGACACATATGATGCTTTCTCTCCTTTGCTGTTATTTCATTTTTCTCCTCTATAGACTGTGATCCCCCCCACACCCTCCCCTCTCACTCTCCCCTCTCACTCTCCCATTCCCCACTCTCTCTCTCTCTCCCTTCCATTCCTCTCCAACTCTCTATCTCCATATTCTTTCTCTTTTTTTTTTTTTTTTTTTTTTTTTATCACTGATACAGAAACAATTTGGACATTTTTTTTTTTTTTGGAACACTTTGAATTGTTCATGAACACTCAGACTGTTCATAACATCCACATACATACATCATTTACCTACATACATACACACAACGTTCACCTACATGCATGCATACATTTTATCTGCAAGAGAGGAGGCAGGTGACTGTCTACCCAAAAATGAACTCGTCAGCAGAATGCTGTTGTCAGCGAAACACGGGAACTAACTGCAACCGGTGGTAACAAAATACGATGACACTGGGACAGCTGTGGCATCACTCTGGCTATGAATAAAACAAGATGCTTGATGTGTGCAAGGGACCTTGGACGGAGATACACACACACACACAATATCATTTTATAATGACATCGACGGCATCATGACACTGGCAACCGACTGAAATGTGCAGCAAAGTTCACTAAAGTTTTCGTAGCACATTTTACCAGTTGATAATAAAAAAAAAATTTAAAAAAATTAATGCCTAGAAAAAAAAAAACTGCTAGTGCTTGAAGGGAGGCCTGCCCCCAGCGGATCGTGAAGAGGTTGACATGACAGACGTGCGGCCTCTGGGGTGTTGTGACAGACGACCTGGACAGAATAATGTGTACATCATATACTGTGGAGACAGCCAACTGTACACAAAGCATGAGCATATGCACATACATTCTGCTTTGCTGGACAACAGACGTGTGTAAAATACTCTGAGCATCTTTCTTTTACGGAGATGGCTGAACTGTACAGACAGCTGAACATAATTTGAAATGGTGAGACGACTGACATATAGGAGGAGTTTGTATTATACTCCATGTTTGGTGTTACATATACTGTACCATGTCAAACTGATGCCTTTTCCCCGGGAAAGTTCCTTAAAGATTCCTCCAAGGGAGGGGTGTGGTCCTGGTACACACAGGACCACCCTGCCTACAGCGGAGCAGAGCCCTCCGCACAGGACAGGATGTTGGTCTCACAGCGCATCACCTTCCCCACTTCAGCTACCCTATCCTTTAAAACGTTAGCAGAGTGGGACAAATTGGCCCGCCGCTGCCTCTTCGAGGTTTCCACGGCGTACACCTTCAGCGAAAGTCATACAAAGTCTCCGTTCCCTGCCTCCTTGCTCTGGTGACTATGGAGAGGAGGTGAGAGGAGGCACACCCCTGGGTCAGCGCAGCCGACACAGAGGCCGACCGAGGGTTCGAGGACTTCAATGGTGATGCTGACAGTTCCGACCGCACAGCAGCCATGCGTGCTGGTGGAGCAGTTGAGGATTGGAATGAGGAGTGCCCGAGCGAGGCTGCCTCAGCAGATGAGATTTGGTTTCAAGTTCCAGGGGTGGAAACATGTGTCAGGGACTGAAGGTCCGGAAACCAGGTCTGGGCTGGCCATTTCGGCGCAATGAGGATCAGCTGCGGGTGTTCCAATCTGTCTTTCCGTATCACCTTGGACAGAATTGGAAAGGGAGGAAACGCGGAGGCAATCAGACTGCTCCAGTCTAGAGAGAGAGAGAGCATCCACTGCCCACGCTTCTGGGTCGGCAACCGAAGAGACGTAAGTGGGAAGTCTCTTGTTGAACAAGGTCCACCATCGGCTGAAACCACTGTTCCCACACCCACTGAAGGCTGTCCTTGTCCAGGGTGCACTCTGTGTGTATGACACTCTTGGACCTGCTGAGAGCATCTGCCAAGATGTTGGTTTTTCCTGCTAAGTGTCTCGCTGAAAGTGGAATGCCCTTGCTGTGGCACCAACGGAGGAGAGCCTCAGTCCGCATGGAGAGGTCTGCCGAGTGCGCTCCCCCCCATTTGTTCACATAACATGCGACCGTCGTCTTGTCCGTGAACAAGCGGATGGTCTTGCCAGTGGCCTCCCCCATGAAGTGCAGGAGAGCCCTGTGAACTGCCTCCAGTTCCAGAACATTGATGTGGCATAGGCGCTCCTCCGGGGACCAAGTCCCTGCTGCATGGAGTGAGTCCATGTGGGCTCCCCAGCCCAGGGAGGAGGCGTCTGTGAAGAGTGCCACCTGAAGAGTAGGTGGGGCTATGGGCACCCCCTGTGTCTGAAGGGGGGTGATTAACCACTCTGATGTCACCTCGAGGAACCACTCGCCCAGACATAACTGGGTATCCCATGGCTGAGTGCTCTGGGACCGGCGTAACCTCAGTGCCCTCTGGAGAGGGCGCTTGAGAACCCTGTCCAGGGGAATGAGAGGTGCCGTGGACTCCATCATGCCCAAGAGGGAAGAAAGTGTCCGCGCTGTATCTTGGGAGGAGTGGCGCCAGTGGCTGAGGAAACCTGCCAGACGGTCCCAGTGATCTGGCGCCAGAGAGACTATCATGGACCGCGTGTCGAATCTCATCCCTAAGAAGTCGAAGGACTGACGTGGGGACAGATCGCATATCTGCTGGTCCCTGAGGAAGCCCAGTTGGGAGCAAAGGTCTAGAAGTCTGGCCGTATGACTCAGGCACAGGGCCTGCGACTGGGCCAGGATAAGCCAGTCGTCCAGGTACACACAGAGACAAAAGGATTCTGAGCAGACGATGGACACCAATTCCCGCACCACCTTGGTAAACAGGAAAGGGGCAAGGGACAGACCAAATGGGAGGGCCGGGAACTGGAACCCCTTGTCCCTCCACACGAACCTCAGGTACCGATGGGATGCCGAATGGAGGAGTATATGAAAATAAGCATCTTCCAGATCGATAGAGGTAGGCCAATCACCTTGTTGGATGGTCTCCCGAATCTGTGCCTGTGTGTCCATCTTGAATTTGATTTTGGGGAGGAATTTGTTGAGGGGGGACAAGTCCAAAACTGGTCTCCACCCTCCCGAGACCTTTGGAATCACCAACAACCAGCCGTAAAAACCGGGCCCCGGGTCCAAGAGTTGAGATATCTCTTTTTCTAGGACGCTCTCCTGCTCTGTCGAGCTGGGCACCTAAGGAGGAGGAGTGGATCTTAGAGGGGGGCGGTCCTCCACCCAAGACAGCATGTACCCCGACTCTAGCACCGACATAATCCCGTCGTTGAGTCCCAGAGCACACCACTGATGTGCATGCCGGGACAAGTTTCCTACTTGGAGGGGCTGAACGACTGGCGGTGTTGAATCGGGGCCCAGTCATTGGGGGTGCTGCCTTCTGGCCTTGGGCATGGCCGGTCAGCTTGGACGGACATAAGGTGGTTTATTCCTCTGCCACTGATTCTGCACATGCTGCTTTGACTTAGGCGGCGTGGTATATGGAGGGGCCCTGGTGGCCAGTCTCTTCAATGGCATAGAACCCTGGAGCCCATGAGAGGTGTGGGCCAAATATGAGGCCACCTCCCTGTTTGTCTCTGCCCTGTGGCTGACAAAATGGGGCGGGAACTGGCCGAAGAGGGAGTGCTGCTGTGCTGGGATGGACCGCAGGGCAGCCCTCTCCTCCACAGGAATGTTAGAGAGGCTGAGAATGGCATCACGCCGCGCTAGCACAGTATTGAAGTGAAGGCTGGTAGCTGTGTCTGCAGCTGCCGTGAGACCAGATGCTACCCTATTGCCAAAAGCGTGTAACCTCTGGTCGGTGAAGAGGCCAGGCGGGACAGAGGAAGGAGACCCCATGTCCTGATTAACCGGACACTGTTCCCACAGCTCATTGGCCCTGTGGAGGAACGCGTCGAAGGTGTACGCCATGGAAACCTCGAGGAGGCAGCGGCGGGCCAATTTGTCCCACTCTGCTAACGTTTTAAAGGATAGGGTAGCTGAAGTGGGGAAGGTGATGCGCTGTGAGACCAACATCCTGTCCTGTGCGGAGGGCTCTGCTCCGCTGTAGGCAGGGTGGTCCTGTGTGTACCAGGACCACACCCCTCCCTTGAAGGAATCTTTAAGGAACTTTCCCGGGGAAAAGGCATCAGTTTGACATAGTACAGTATATGACACCAAACAAATATTACAAACATTTTGTCTTCATGAGGAAACTGCAATGTACACATTCTCTGGTCTTGATGAGACATGACAGGTACAAAATATCATTAAGCTTTTGGTATTCTCACTGACATACAAAACAATACGTACAATTTTGCCTTGGTGACACAACTAACTTGTGCAAAATGAATGACGCACAGATTAGGCCATGATAAGACAATATATAACTTTTAATCCAGTATACCACACATGAACCCTTTTATTTCCCCACATGTATTATTTACCTTCATTGCTTCTGTTGTTGTATTTTAATATATGTACATTTATCTCAATTGTAAAACAAACAAAAAAAAACCCCAAAAAAGACAAATAAGCTGCCCAAATCAAAATGAAATAACCCAGCCTCAACAGTGACACAGACCAGGAACTCGCTCCAATTTAAATACAGTCTGTTATAATACCACAGTCGGGTGCCTGTGGCCAGGAAACATTCATGCAGCCATCAACTTGGTTCACTCACACCCTGTCCAACCCAAGACTGTCCTGTGTCAGTTCTGCTGAGAAAGGTGGTGAGAAATATACGAGTTCCAACTTTTGATTTTTGACCAAAGGAACTTTCTTCTTCTTCTTCTTCTGCGTTCACTCGTATGCACATGAGTGGGCTTTTACGTGTAAGACCGTTTTTACCCCGCCATGTAGGCAGCCATACTCCGTTTTCGGGGTGTGCATGCTGGGTATGTTCTTGTTTCCATAACCCACCGAACGCTGACATGGATTTCAGGATCTTTAACGTGCATATTTGATGTTCTGCTTGCATATACACATGAAAGGGGTTCAGGCACTAGCAGGTCTGCACATATGTTGACCTAGGAGATCATAAAAATCTCCATCCTTTACCCACCAGGCGCCGTCACCGTGATTCGAACCTGGGACCCTCAGATTGACAGTCCAACACTTTAACCACTCGGCTATTGCGCCCGTCAAACTTTCTTCAATATGTATCCAGAATCGTGCTGCATTGCACAGCACTGCATTGCATCATATCATATTGTGATGAATTGTACGGCATTTTGTCGTAACACATTTCTCTGCGTGGAATTCAGGCAGCTCTCTCTGCAGGTAGAACACGTCCCTACAGTGCAGCGCCACCTTTCTCTTTTTCTGAATGCAAGACTATTTGTTCGTTGTTTGTTTGTTTGTTTGTTTGTTGTTTTTTTTATTAAACTGGACTTTTCTACAGAATTTTGCCCAGGGTCAACCCATTTTGTCACAGAGGGTTCTTTTGGCATGTGCTAAGAACAGAATCAGAGAACAAAAATGACAGAATACCCAACCCCACCCAAGAAGACCTACAACTTACTGCTGCTGCTGCTGTCGCCCAGTGCGTTGTCCATGTGTTTGATCAAACAGTCCAGGTCCTCTAACGTGAACTGGGCTTTGCTGGCGGCGGTGGGCGGGGGGACGGCTGAAGCTGCCCCCTGGGAGGAGGGGGGCTTGGTCCTGCGGACCCCACTGCCTCCCCCCGCACTCCCCTCACACAGGGACGCCGGCACCGTGCCCGTGATCAGCCCTGAGGGGAACACCCTGTGGGCCACTTTTAGACCTGGACAACAATACATGTGTGTACACCTGTTACTTTGAGACCTGGACAACAATACATGTGTGTACATCTGTTACTTTGATACCTGGACAACAATACATGTGTGTACACCTGTTACTTTGAGACCTGGACAACAATACATGTGTGTACACCTGTTACTTTGAGACCTTGACAACAATACATGTGTGTACACCTGTTACTTTGAGACCTGGACAACAATACATGTGTGTACACCTGTTACTTCGAGACCTGGACAACAATACATGTGTGTACACCTGTTACTTTGAGACCTGGACAACAATACATGTGTGTACACCTGTTACTTTGAGACCTGGACAACAATACATGTATGTATACACCCTGTGGGTCACTTTGAGACCTGGACAACAATACATGTATGTATACACCCTGTGGGTCACTTTGAGACCTGGACAACAATACATGTATGTATACACCCTGTGGGTCACTTTGAGACCTGGACAACAATACATGTATGTCTACACCTGTTACTTTGTGACCTGGACAACAATACATGTATGTATACATCCTGTGGGTCACTTTGAGACCTGGACAACAATTCATGTATGTATACACCCTGTGGGTCACTTTGAGACCTGGACAACAATACATGTGTGTATACACCCTGTGGGTCACTTTGAGACCTGGACAACGATACATGTGTGTATACACCCTGTGGGTCACTTTGAGACCTGGACAACAATACATGTGTGTATACACCCTGTGGGTCACTTTGAGACCTGGACAACGATACATGTGTGTATACACCCTGTGGGTCACTTTGAGACCTGGACAACAATACATGTATGTCTACACCTGTTACTTTGTGACCTGGACGATAATACTACATGTATGTATACACTATGTGAGTCACTTTGAGACGTGGACAACAATACATGTGTGTATACACTGTGGGTCACTTTGAGACCTGGACAACAATACATGTCTACACCTGCTACTTTGTGACCTGGACAACAATTCATGTGTGTATACACCCTGTGGGTCACTTTGAGACCTGGACAACAATACATGTGTGTATACACCCTGTGGGTCACTTTGAGACCTGGACAACAATTCATGTACGTATACACCCTGAGGATCACTTTGAGACCTGGACAACAATTCATGTGTGTCTACACCTGTTACTTTGTGACCTGGACAACAATACATGTATGTATACACCCTGTGGGTCACTGAGACCTGGACAACAATACATGTATGTATACACCCTGTGGGTCACTTTGAGACCTGGACAACAATACATGTATGTCTACACCTGTTACTTTGTGACCTGGACAATAATACATGTATGTATACACTATGTGGGTCACTTTGACACCTGGACAACAATACATGTGTGTATACACCCTGTGGGTCACTTTGTGACCTGGACAACAATACATGTATGTCTACACCTGTTACTTTGTGACCTGGACAATAATACATGTATGTATACACTATGTGGGTCACTTTGAGACCTGGACAACAATACATGTGTGTATACACCCTGTGGGTCACTTTGTGACCTGGACAACAATTCATGTGTGTCTACACCTGTTACTTTGTGACCTGGACAATAATACATGTATGTATACACTATGTGGGTCACTTTGAGACCTGGACAACAATACATGTGTGTATACACCCTGTGGGTCACTTTGTGACCTGGACAACAATTCATGTATGTATACACCCTGTGGGTCACTTTGAGACCTGGACAACAATACATGTATGTCAGGTCAGAGAACCCATGGGTCATCAAGTGGAGTTTAACAACCTACTGGCTGATGCCCATAACTCTTTCACCACCAAGGTTCTGTGTGTGAAAAAGCGCCAAGCATTTCAGAAACGATGTTCTCAGTCACAGGCTTCAGTTCATGTCAAAACAACACAATGGACTTGTTCACTTCAAACTGGGTCAGGGGGGCAAAGGTTAGTCACTGTTATGTTGGCGGGGAAACTGGCTGCAGCTGTCAAACTTTGTTACAATATAAAAAAAACAAAAAAGGTCTTATCAACATGACCCCTTGATGCCGACAAAAGTCGCCTATGGCGGTGCACTCTCTAGTCAACAAAAGTCACCTATGGCTGTGCACTGTGTAGTCAACAAAAGTCACCTATGGCAGTGCACTGTCTAGTCAACTACAACTACTATTACTACTACTATTATAATCATTTTTATCATTACTACTACTACTACTACTACTAATGATCACTTTATTATCACAATCATTTTCATCATTATTATTATCTCACCTCCAGGAAATACAAACCCCTCTCCATTAGTACTAAATTATTGTTATCATGATTATTACTTTTAGTATCATTAGTGTTATAATTACCTCACCTCCAGAGAGCACAAAGTGGTTGTCATAGCAACTCTCCACCAGTACTAAATTCTTCTTCTTCTTTCTTCTTCTTCTTCATCTTCTTCTGATTATTATCATCATTATTTTCATCATCATTACTATCATCACTATAATTATTACTATATTATCATCATCATCATTAATTTATACTAATATCATCATTATCATTAACATATTAATATCATCATTACAATCTCACCTCCAGACAGCACAAAGAGGTTGTCATAGCCTCTCTCCACAAGGGTGGTGGCCGCCTTATGCACGATCGTTTCATCATTGTCATACACAATGATTATTTTCCCTTCTTGGTTTTTCTGCTGAAGGTCAAGGACAGAATGATGTTCCTCCAAAAAACAACCCAACATGACAGGCATGTCCTGCATGACCCATGCGTCATTCCTACTGAAATTCACACACACACACACACACACCATTTTTCACCCTCTGCCCAATACCGTTCCCTCCACCACGCCCCGCCCTCCACCCTCCCGCACGCCCACCCCCCTTTTTTTTTTTCCCGTCTAACGTCACTTAAAGTGGAAGACGTTAAACTGAAGACTACTGCTACACACACACACAGCATGTGCACACACGCACACAAATGCAGACACACATGTGCACACACACACACACATGAAAAATGGCTATCACATAATTATCCTCACATTTTGTGGACAAGCCAGTCAATAATTAACGAAGTTATGATAATGACAAGGATGATGAAGATGAGAAATGATAAATCTATTCCAAATAGGGGGAATGATAAATCTAATCCAAACTATCATCAAGAATATAAATCATCATATCTGTAATGAGAAACAACAATAGACCGTTTTGTAAAACATATGTATAGCTATCCAAATGAATAGGATTCCTCAAGACAAACACAAACAAACCACACAAACACACACACAGCAAACACACACACTCTCTCTTTCTCTCTCTCCCTCCCTCACACACACACACACACACACCACACCCACACACGCATGCACATGCAAGAAGCTGTCTAAAAACACACAAAACAACGTGCCATCATCGCTCAAACCACTGCCTTTTTACCCACAATGTAAGGATACAAATTGCAACATTTCTTTTGTTTCATAATTTACAGACCTGGCAAGCATGGCTGTTGGGTAGCTCAGAGCTGAAAAACAAACAGATAAATACAACAGAAATTAAAATACAAATAGGTAAATGAAACACTTATATGGAGATAAGCAAAACTAGACCCTGGACTGAAATGACCTACATGTAGCTTATTTGGTCTATTGTACAACAATGTGTGACTGAAATGACTTACATGTAGCTTATTTAGTCTATTGCACAACAATGTGTGTACGTCTGTAATTACCTGTTAGTACTGCAAACATGTGCGATTTATGTTCAAGAAACCTATGTACCATGTACACACAGTGATTACGATGCCTCTACGCGTACCTGTGATCTTGTATAAGCGCATGTGCGTGCATGTATGCTTGGTTTATGGTATGCCTGTTTTAGTATGACTGTGTGTGTGTGTGTGTGTGTATGCTTGATTTGTGGTACGTTGTTTTTTTTTTGAATGAGTGTGCGTGTGAGCGTGAATGCTTCATTTATGGTACTGCATATCATTTAGCTCAACATCTTACCAATATAGTATTTAGTTAGGATTTTATCCTTGTGCGCAAATTTTTAAAACTGTAAAAAAGTAAATTAAAAACATGAGGTGCAATAGCTGAGTAGTTAAGTGTTGGACTTTCAATCTGAGGGCCCTAGGTTCAAATTTTGGTAATGGCATCTGGTGGGTAAAGGGTGGAGATTTTTCCAATCTCCCAGGTCAACATATGTACAGACCTGCTAGTGCCTGAACCCTCTTCCTGTGTTTTCACAAGCACAAGATCAAATACGCATGTTAAAGATCCTGTAATCCATGTCAGCATTTGGTGGGTTATGGAAACAAGAACATACCCTGCATGCACACTCCCGAAAACAGAGTATGGCCGTCTACATGGCAGGGTAAAAAAAAAGTCATACACATAAAAGCCCACTTCTGTACATACGAGTGAACATGGGAGTTGCAGCCCATGAACTAAGAAGAAGAAGAAAAAGAATCAATGACTTATAACTGTGAAAAAAATATTTTAAAATATAAGAAAATATAAGGGTATTTTAGAAACACAAGACTGAGAGCTTTCTGCTCTCTGTTGTAAGGCATAAAAAATAAACACTGCTAAATCTCTTGTCAAAAAAATGAATAAATAAATAAATAATTAGGAATAGAAATTCCTGTGACAGGTGACTGTGACGGACCTGTGATGACGTGACAGTCATCGTAGTCGTCCTTGGTTCGGACGTCCAGCAGGAGGTAGGGGCATTCAGCACTGCTGCTCACAGGTTTGTTGTCGCCGTCGTTGTTTGTGTCCGCCTCCCCCACCCCACATATCACTCTGTTGCACAGCACAGTTATCGCTATTAACAAATCATCAAACAATGTTTTCATAGCGCCAAACAACGAAGTGTTGTGTGCTATGCAATGAATGAATGATATGGATACTTATATAGCACCTATCCTCAGTCAGAGACCAAGCTCTAAGCGCTTTACAAACACGGGGTCATTTGCACAACAGCCTTCCTACCTAGGTGGAGCCGACTGACGACTGCCATTGGGCGCTCATCATTTGATTCCTGTGTCATTCAATCAGACTTCAGGCAAGCACACATATACGCTCAGACATGACATGACACAGAGAAGATTAACACATACATGTATGAAAACTGACACAACAACAAAACAATGCTTAATGTGTCTAAAAAAAACAAACAAAGCCACGCAATACAATCCTGTCTATAAAAATACCCAAGCGCAGCCACACACAGTTTGAACATGAGCACACACACACACACACACACGTGCACATGCACACACACACACACACACATGTGCACACACAACCAGCCACACCACCAGACACAACACAGGCAAATCACATCAGCAACAAATACAGGAGAAAAAAAACCCCACAAAGATCTATCGATCTTTCTTGGTCTCTGGGGTGGGAGTCATATTTGTCATATTATCAATGAAAGTAATTATAACAAGTTTCCTATTACAGAGGGGTATATGACTGCACCAAGTGATGTTATAGATAGCTGGGAATTGTATATAACACCCTGAATATCTTGTGATCAAATCTATTCCCCTGTTCTTACACTGGAAAGTAAGGGCTGGGCAGTCAAATCACAAACAGTGTATTGTAACAATGCCAGAACAATGACATGTAATATTAAAAAAAAATTTTTTTTGACAATCAACATAATCAAAAATCAACATAGAAAACTGCTTTTTACGTTTTCAATCCCCAGCCTTACTTTTGCGGCAGTACCACCACAATAGTTACCACAGAAATGACTCAGAAAATAAAATAAAATAATTTTTTTTTTTTTTAAGTCAACATTGAAAAGCACTTACTCCTGCAGCCTGGAGCGAGTAGTGTCAGTGCGCGAGGTGGTCCCCACCTCCCCTCCCTCTGGCCACCTCCCTCCCTCCTCCCCATCCCCCTGGATCTGCAGAACCTCCAGGTCTGCTGCCGCTGTGTCAGGCCTCACGCTGCCACTGTCGTCCTCCTCGATTCTCCCTGTTGTCACACACACACAACACTTATGTTGTCATCATCATCATCGTCATCATCATAACGTATGTAACTTCCAGGTCTGCTGCCACTGTCGTCCTCCTCGATTCTCCCTGTTGTCACACACACACAAAACTTATGTTGTCATCATCATAACCTATGTAACTTCCAGGTCTGCTGCCGCTGTGTCAGGCCTCATGCTGCCGCTGTCGTCCTCCTCTATTCTCCCTGTTGTCACACACACACAACACTTATATCATTATCATCATCATCATCATAATGTATGTAACTTCAAGATCTGCTGCCACTGTGTCAGGCCTCATGCTGCCGCTGTCGTCCTCCTCTAATCTCCCTGCTGTCACACACACACACCACTTACGTTGACATCATTGTCATCATCAAAATGTATGTATCTTCAATGTCTGCTGCCACTGTGTTGGGCCTCATGCTGCCACTGCCGTCCTCCTCGATTCTCTCTGTTGTCATACACACACAACACTTCTATTGTCACCATCATCATCATCACCAACATAATGTACGTTGCATTCAGATCTGCTGCTGCTGTGTTGGACCTCATGCTGCCGCTGTCATCCTCGATTCTCCTTGTCACACACACACAACACTTACATCATCACCATCATCATCATCGTCATCATCATCAACATAATGTACATTGCGTTCAGGTCTGCTGCTGCTGTATCGGGCCTCACGCTGCCACTGTCATCCTTCTTGATTCTCTTTGTTGTCACACACAACACTTATATCATCACCATCATCATCATTATCACACATGTATGTCACTTCCAGGTCTGCTGCTGCTGTGTCAGCCCTCACGTTGCCACTGCCATCTTCTTCAGTTCTTCCTGTTTCTCACACACATGCACAACGCTTATATCATCGCCATCATGTATTTTGTATTTTATATTTCTTTTTATCACAACAGATTTATCTGTGTGAAATTCGGGCTGCTCTCCCCAGGGATAGCTCGTCACTATACTACAGCGCCACCCTTTTTTTTTTTTTTCCTGCGTGCAGTTTTATTTGTTTTTCCTATTGACGTGGATTTTTCTACAGAATTTTGCCAGGAGCAACCCTTTTGTTGCCGTGGGTTCTTTTACGTGCGCTAAGTGCGTGCTGCACACGGGACCTCGGTTTATCGTCTCATCCGAATGACTAGCGTCCAGACCACCACTCAAGGTCTAGTGGAGGGGGAGAAAATATCGGCGGCTGAGCCGTGATTCAAACCAGCGTGCTCAGATTCTCTCACTTCCTAGGCGGACGCGTTACCTCTAGGCCATCGTAACAGTAACAACAGTAATAAACACAGTACATGTATACAGCACTTCCAGGTGTGCTACTGTTTCGTGCCTCACACTATCGCTGTCATCCTCACTGGTCTTCCTGTTGTCATTCTGAAGGGTTATATATAATCATACTAGCACATTCATCTCATATAGCAATTTTAGCATATCAAAGCTGATAATAACACAGAAGGCTTATGTCGTAAGAAGAAAGAAGAATACAATGATGATGATGATAGTGATACTTCCACCTCTGTTACAACTACTGCTACTGCTGCTGCTGCTAATACTACTACTATCATTAACACTACATATCAATGTACCTATCTATATTATCTATCTTTATGTCTATCTCTATCTATCTGCCCATCTGTAAATCTAGAAAGAGAGAGAATGAGAGAGAGAGAGCACATTTGTATCTCGCAGTGTATTAGATGTCAGTCAAAAACACGCACAATAGTTTATTATAATAATTGTCACATATTCACACATGTTTGCATACACACACACATCACAAACACACACACACACACGTGTGCAGACACTGTCACACAAACACGACAAAACACACACAATAAAACACACAAACACATAGAAACAGGAAAGAGCACTTACTCAGGTTACTGCTAGCGACCTGTGCATCATACATTCCCTCCACATCAGCCACCTGTACGATCTGAAACACAGGAAACCAACGACTGTAATCACCTTCACTGACAAAGCCACCAACTGATCAACACATACAAAATCTGAATGATGTCATATAAATACACATCCCTGATGCTTTCAGAATGGAAAGAAGACACGGAATGTTCATCATCTTGTGGGTCCCTGTATATATACGTTTGAACATTTTCTTGTATGGTTGTATGCACTGTGCTTATATATATGTATGTGTGTGTGTGTGTGTGTGTGTATGTGTGTGTGTAGTCTGCGAGTTACATTTTGGTGTGTATAATTATGCAACTTTCATGCAACAGCATAGCAGTTTTCTGGATAGAATGCTTTACAAATACTCATTATTATCATTACTAAAAATTCAAAATTCAATTTGAATTCATAAAATGAGTGTTTACCCGAGAATTAACCAATGGCTTATTTTGCGGTCTAATGTGCACACACACACACACGTACATGTACAAAAATATTCACAGAAGCACACAGACACAGACACAAACACACAGACACACACAAACATGTACACACACACAGGCACACACAAACATGTACACACAAACACACACACGTACATGTACAAAAATATTCACAGAAGCACACAGACACAGACACAAACACACAGACACACACACACAGGCACACACAAACATGTACACACACACAGGCACACACAAACATGTACACACACACACACACACACACATCCAAAAAGCTTAAATTTAAAATACCATTGATGTCTGAATTGTATTACTACTGTCCAGTATACATGCTGACAGCTGTACAATACAGACTGCATTGCCAGCGATGAATGATGGAGTCTTCCGTCGGTCCGACGGATGAGTAGGCAGGCAGGCTTATCTGTCGGTGTGTGTCCTCATATGGGACAAGAGGCCGATTCTGGATGCGCAGCACTTCCCACAGGTCTTGCAAGGGAAAACGTCTCCAGAAGTTGAGTCCTGCTTCCTTCGCTCACGCTTCTCCTTAATGACCAGCGTTCTCTTGTTTTCAAACATCTTTATGCCACTAGAGCACAACACCCTCCAGCGACAGCGGTCAAGGGCATCAGTTTCCCAGGAAGCGATGTCTATGTCACAGGCTTTGAGGTTTCTCTTCAAGGTGTCCTTGAAGCGCTTGCAGGGTCTTCCAAGTTCACGGTGGCCTTCCTTCAGCTGGCCATACAAAAGCATCTTCAGGATCCTGCTGTCTGTTATGCGGACAACGTGTCCTGTCCAGTGTAGCTGGCATTGGATCAGCAGGCTTTCGATGCTGGGCAGGACGCTCCTCTCTAGGACCTGGAGGTTGGAGATCCTGTCTTGCCACTTTATGCCGAGGATCTTTTGTAGGCATCTCTGGTGAAACTGCTCAAGTTGTTGAACGTGACGGCGATACGTCGTCCATGTTTCACAGCAGTGCACCAAGGTGGTCAGCACAACAGCTCTGCAGGTTTTCATCTTGGTGCTGAGCCTAATGCCTTTGTTGTTCCACAGCCTGTTGTGAGTCTGCCAAAGGCGGAGCTGGCCTTGGCGATGTGCAGCGTCACTTCTGCATCAAGGGCTCCATTGCTGCATAGGGTGCTGCCCAGGTAGCAAAACTTGTCGACTGACTTGATCTCTGTGTCATTGATCTTGATTGCAGGTGGGTGGGAGGCACTGGCGTTCTGTGAGCTAGCCGGTTGGTACATGCCAGCGATGAATATGGATATTCTAATAGACACACAAGTTACACAAGTTTGTCAGTTAAAAAAAAAAAGAAAAGAAAGAAAGAAAAAGAAAACACAATCTTACCAACTGAGCAAATGTTGTGACTTTCATTCTTTTGAAGAGTTCATTTTTCCTGAACTTGTAATCTGTCAACAAAATTCCATTAATATATATTTATATGATTTTTTGTTGTTGTTTTTTCAAATGGTCTATACACAGCAAGCAACAGATTGGGCCAATAAAAAAACAAAAACAAAAAAACCACAAAAAACCAAGAGAACTAACCCACACAAAGGTACCATGACCTTCCGTACCTCAACAGTCGCCTCCCTCATAATCATTTTGGGTTTTGAACTGTCAAATCACACCTGGATCCACCCCCAACCATGAAAAAAAAAGAAAAAAGAGAAGACAAAACCAAAAAAGTCTTCTTTCAAGAGCCTGTGGCCCTCCCTTCCCACTCCCCTCTCAGAACTCCACAGAGCTAATCAGCTGTCAGAGATTAACGCGACAGATCAACCTGGTCTCACTTTCCTGTTGACGTTATGATAATGCCCGCTATATCACTCCCTCCCCGACCCTTACCCACTCCCCCCTCCCTCCTATCCCCCCCACACCCCCCCCTCCCACACACACACACACACCCATTTCCCCAGAAACAAGAGACCAACCAAACTCCTGTAGTGCAGACAAGCCCTCTGGATAAACACAATGCGATACTGAACGGCCCTGAACACAGATCAAAGCTGTCTGACTCGTGTGCCTGACAACACATCCAGTGTATTATCCAAATGGTGTTGATGCAGTGTTTGAACCATTCAAAACAATCAACAATCAATCTGCTATCACTCTTAGTTGATGATAACTGCACCAGGCCCAAACTCAGGCCAAAAGGTAAACCCAGACTAGCACCAACAAAGTATGTACACGTGTATGATATGGAACACCGGCCTAGTGGTAATGTGCCCGACTAGGAAGTGGGTGCCGCACCCACGGGTTCAAATTCCAGAACGTATGGACCACGATTTTTAACCCACCCTTCACTAGACCTTGATTGGTGGTTTGGGTGCTAGTGTTTCAGATGAGATTATAAACCATGGTACTGTGTGCAGCATGCACTTCATGCACGTAGAAGAACCCACGGCAACAAAAGGGCTGTCCCTTGCAAAATTCTGCGGGAAAATCCAAATACATATACAAATAAAAAAAAAAAGAAAAAAAAAGGGGGTGGCACTGCACTGTAGCAACATGCTCAATACTGGTAGAACAACCTGAATTTCACACAGATAAATCTGATGTGACAATATACATAATTATGTGTGTGTGTGTGTGTGTGTGTGTGTGTGTGTGTTTGTGTGTATACACACATATATAGAGAGAGACACACACAGAGAGAGAGAGAGAGAGAGAGATGGCATTCTTGTGTTCTTCACATCCTCATCCCCCCCTCTCCCTTGAAGATAACAAAACCAGTGACAAAAATTACAGAATAAGAAATATAATGTAAGCAATATGATCACCATAAACCATCACCACTACGTAAGTCATCAACTGTTCCACCATGCACAACAACGGATGGAGAGGTGTCTGAGTCGTGAGTGATGTGACACTGTTTTTCAAATAGTATTTTTAACGAGTTTGCATCTTAACTTTTTTTTTTTGTCTATAATATATTCCTGTGTGTTGTTCTTCTTCCATGTCTGAAGGCTGCAGCTCCCACTTTCACTTGTATGTACATGAAAGGGCTTTTGTATTTGTATTTGTATTTCTTTTTATCACAACAGATTTCTTTGTGTGAAATTCGGGCCGCTCTCCCCCAAGGTGAGTGTGTCACTACACTACAGCACCACCCATTTTTTTGGTATTTTTTTCCTGCATGCAGTTTTTATTTGTTTTTCCTATCCAAGTGGATTTTTCAACAGAATTGTTGTTGCTGTGGGTTCTTTTATGTGCGCTAAGTGCATCCTGCACATGGGACCTGGGTTTATCATCTCATCCAAATGACTAGCGTCAAGACCACCACTGTCTAGTGGAGGGGGAGAAAATATTGGCGGCTGAGCCATGATTCAAACCAGCGCGCTAAGATTCTCTTGCTTCCTAGGCGGACTCGTTACCTCTTGGCCATCACTCCACATGTATGACCGTTTTTACCATGCCATGTAGGCAGCCATACTCCATTTTCAAAGGGAGCACATGCTGGGTATCTTCTTTTTTCCATAACCCACTGAATGCTGACATGGATTACTGGATCTTTAACGTGCATATCTGACCTTCTGCTTGCGTATACACGCAAAGGGGGTTCAGGCACTAGCAGGTCTACATATATGTTGACCTGGGAGATCGGAAAAATCTGCACCCTTTACCCACCACGCAAGGTTACCGAGATTTGAACCCGGGACCCTCAGATTGAACGCTTTAACCATTCGGCTATTGCGCCCGTCATGTGTCTTGTTCATTCTAGATGTACTGTTAATCAAGTGTGCTTGGAGCCGCAAAGAGGTATATAAATGCACACTACTATCAATTTATTAATAAACAACAATAAGAACAAAAGCAACAATAACTTGAATGATAATAACAACAAAGAGGAGAAGGAGGGGGAGAAGGAGAAGAAGAAGAAAGAACAAAAAATTATGAAAGAAAGAAAAAAAAACAGCAAAGAGAAAAAAACACACGGTACAATGATAATTTACAAAGGATTTAATGTGCTACAAACACTATCAGTTGAAACCTGAACACCCTTCCCCCTGCACTACAAAAAGCAAAAAGCGCACACTACAGGTACCTTTGACAGACCACCCCAGAATGTTTCTCAAGGACCGCCGATCTTCGTGGAATAGTCTGGGTCTGGGCCTACTGTCTCTTCTGGGGGTGAGGGAGAAACTGAGATTGTGTGCAGGTGATCCCCCCTTCTTGGGCATCCTGGTTAATGCTCAGCCTCCGCTTCTACTCTCTTGGTTTCTGTTTGTCCCTTTTGTTTTCCCAGCATATAACAGATCTTCACATTCAACTTCCAAGTTCTAATACTATGTGTTCTGATTAGTCCTTTCACTTTTTGTTGTGTACAATGTATCTTCTACAGATTAGCTCACTTTCTTGTCATCACAAAACTAACAACCTATTTTCTGAGGAAAGAAAAATCTTTAAGTTTTTACGGATGATTCAGTAGCTCCAACTTTTATTGTATTATTTTTCAATGAAAGAAAATTAATGTGTTTTAGGGGGTTTTCTAACCTAATGGTTCAGTTGCTTGAAGTTTTCTATGACATATATTTTCTTGAGAGACAGTTGGAGACAGGTGCAGTGCTGGTTATAACCAATGGTGTGCAGATGAAATCTATGCTCTCATGTTTCTGTTTATGATGCAGATATCTAAAAACAATTTCACTGATTTTGCAGTATCTGACAACACACACAAACACACACACACATAACGTTTCCATTTTCCCTAGCGTTGTCTCTCCCTATTCACCCTCCACACATACACACACTTTTACCCCTCCCCCTCCCACAACACCTACCCCCACGTTTTTTTTGTTTGTATTTTTTTTCTCATCTAATATCACTTAAGTTGAAAGACGTTAAACTGTAGACAACAACAACACACACACCCACCCACACACACACACAGTTTCATGTTTTACAACCAGAAATTCTATTTTACGAAGATGGACTTTTCTCTTTGCTCCTAAAGATCTTGTAAGCTAACTACAAAGTTTATCATGTGAAATGATACACAACCATTCCCAAAACGTAAAAGAAAAAACCCCAAAAAACATGAAGCCACCACAACAGGAAAACAAAAAAAAGGCTTGAAGCTGAATTGAAGCCAGCCACTGTTGCCTCTAGAATTCCATGAAAGAAAGCTGTCGTGTCAACAACCTGCAGTTATAAACACACATATGAAAGCCACAAGCACAAGAGAAAAGACACAATTCCAATGAAGTGCCAACACTTTTTTTTTTTTTTTTGTGGGTCTCCCCTGCCTTCCTGCTGGGTGAAGTATTCTGAATGGCGTAAATTATCCAGTAGGGTTACGGCGGATCATGTTTCAACTACATCATGTCTCGCTCCTACCTGTGCAATTAGTGGCACTCTTCCCAGCTGGAAATCCACAAAGGATCATCACTGCCTACATATACATTAAAACACATTTTTTTCAATAGGGCTGGAAAAACATGAGCAGATTCTATGAAAAACATGGACATGAACATTTATTCTTGTTCTTTTTCTTATGAAAACTTTCATACTTTGAAACCTTCACTAATTAGATATTGAAAATCAAAATGCCATGCCTGATCCCAGTCTTCAAAACAGTTCATAATAAATTATAATGCCATCCAAAGGAACAGGCCTTCAGAGAAAACAGTTAAATAAAAAATATATTAAAAAACAAGCAAACAAACAAACCCATGATATAAATCGAAAGAGGATTTACTTTTTCTTTCTTTCTTTTTTTTTTTGTAAACCTTTTATTACACAATGAAGTGTCTATTAATTTGGGTTTGAATGATTGCCCATGCCCTGAAATCCCAATCCTCTGAGGACTTCAAAATAATACCATCCGCATGAACAAGCCTTCAGATAAACGTAACGCATCAACTAAATCATACGAAGTTCACCACACACACACACAAAAAACCCATGAAGGAATCTAGGATTCACTGTCACTTAAGTCTAACACAAACGAAATAAAATTTTAAAAAAAACAAAAAAAAACGTAAAAACTATCACCAAAATCAATTCATTTCTGTTCATTCCCTCCTCTATCTTCTTCCCTCTTGAGAAACAAATTATTCCACTTATTTTCTTTCTTTATTTTTTTTTAAATTTCATGAGGTACTGTGCAATACATTTTTACTGCACTGTAATGACATATCTACATTTCAGTTTCATATATACACTTCCTTACACTGCTTCGTTATGAATTTATGTAGTTTCACCCCTTCTCCTTTCTCGTACTATGCCTTCTCCTCCTCTTCTGCTTCACTATAATCTAAAATATATATGTCTCTTCATCCACAGAATCTTTGGTCTAAATGGACCACAAAGCTTTTCACCAAAGTGACGGTATTACTTTATCAGTCCCACAACCAGCAGCAAACGTTTTGGTTCTTTTGTTAAATTTGGGGCCATTTTAGGTAGCCACACGGGCGTGGTTTTCCCCGGGCCCCCAAAACCCAATTTTGGGAACAAAAACACAGGAAATTGGTGTGTGTGTGTGGGTGTGTGGGGTTTTGTGGGGGGGTGGGTGGGGGTGGGGTTAGCCCCACAGTGGGTGTTACTGTTATCTAAAAAAAAAACAGCCATTCAGGGTGTCAGATCCCAAACACAAAGAATCCCAAAGGCGCGTTTAACACCACACCCCAGCACACACATGCATGCATGTTTGGGAACACTTTAAACAGGCCCGAAAACCAAACACACAAAAATTATTAGGTGGGGGCCCAGGAAAATTTTTTAATATTCTTTCCCAATGACTGAAATTTGTTTTTTGGCAAACAAAAAAGACAATATAAAAAAAACACAAAAAAAAGAAAGTGAATATCTTGCTGGTTTTTAAGTATTCCTTTTTAAAGTTTGTGACTTTGGTACTGCTGTTGGGTATTTAAATATTTTAATTTTTCACAGTCATACTGAAATTCCATGATGAACTGTTAGAAAACTCATTAACTTCTAAAAACCTTTATGAGAATCAAAATTGCACAAGAAAAAAATAACACTTCAGCACCCAAAAAATTGGAAAATATGCCGGGTAAAATTTGGGGGAAAATTTGAAATCAAGACATGTCAATCTGAAACAGAATACCCCAACATAAAGGGTTCTACAGCACTAAAAAGGAAAAAAACAGCTGCATTTAAATAATAAATTTTCTTGCAAATCCCTCCAAAAAGTGCACTAAATTTTTTTTGGGCCCGGATAATTTCCTGAATTTTAAGTTAAAGCCCTCAAATTTTGAAAAATCTTAAATTTTGACCAGCGGAAAAAAAAAATGGTTTAAATTGGGGTACCCATGCTGCAAAGATAATTTTTCGAAACCCTGTCAAAAGGGGCCCGGGGGGAAATTTTGGTTGTATTAAGTAAAAAAGGGTAGCTTTAAAAAAAAAATTAAAAAACCATTTTAAAAAACCTTTCATTAAATTTTGGCAAAAAAGGGAATAAACCCCCCTTTTTCCCCTCAAAAATTAAGGGTGCATGTTGTGGTGAAACTTTTTCCCCAAAAATTTTGTTTTTTGAAAAAATATTGAAGTTACACCACAAAAAGTTCCCATTTGGTTTGGCTGATCAGTTTTTGCAAAATAACTGAAAAAATTTTTTTTTAAAAAAAATGCAATTAACATTGTACAGAATGGGTGGGGTTGAGGGGGGGCATTCCCCCCAAAAAAGGGTTTTCCAAAAAGGGGGAGAAAAATATTATTTAAAAAGTTGCAAAAGGAAAAAATGACGATAAAAAGAATCTGTTTTTTTTTCCCAGCTCTCAACTTTTTCTTCCACCATAAAACCCAGTCAGGCATTTCATTGAAGAAAAACCCACAATAAAAAAGATAAAAAAGGTGGTTTGATGCATCTTTTTTTCTTCCCCCAAAATGGCTTTTTGATTCACAAGAGAAAAAAAGGCACACAAAAAAATATTTTTTTTTGGCAATCACGGGTTTTCCCCGGGCATCAGAAATTTCCCATTTGCTCGACCTGACGGGCCCATACTGTTTTTTGGTTTCAATAAAAGGTTTCCCATGCCCTCCCAAATGAAAGCCCTTTCGGGAAACTTTTTAGTTTACACAATCAGCCAAAAAAAGAAGAAAATTTAAATAAAAAATTTAAAAACATAAAACCAAAAACCCGACTCCCCTTTTAATATATTTTTAAGGATTTTTAATTTCTGTTTTTTTGAGGGGGGAGGAAAAACTGTGATAAAGAATTTTTAAAAATGGCTTTACTGACAGGTAAGTATGATTCAAAAAGAAAACAAAAAATTCCTGCACTGAACTTTTTTGGCTGCTTTTCCTTTCACACAAAAACTCAAATTTGGCAGCAAAAACTTATGCTTTGGCAACTGAGGCTAAAGGGGGGTTTTTTTTTGGGGGTTTTTCTGTCCCCCCCATTGCTGACAAGGTTTTTTGAATCACTGAACTGTTCAACTTAGTGTGTTTTTGCTTCGATTATTTACTAAAATATTTCCACTTGGGGAAAAACTACATTTCATGTTGAGATGAATGTATTATAAGCCCTTAGGTTTTTAATGATTATAAAAAATTGAAATTTTTTATGTTTAAATAAAACATCATAATTAGTTCTTATTTTTTGAAAAATTTTTTTTGTTACTCCCTTTATTTGTGTGGTATGTAAAGAAGCAGTTTAGAAAATTTTAAATAAAAATTATCAAAGTGAATATTTATTCACAATGTGCAGGGTTTTTTGGGGCATTTTTCTTTTCATGAAAGGGGGGAATTTTGTATTATACCCCAATTTTGGTGTTTAAATATACTTCCCTTGTCAAACTGATGCAAATTTGGCCTTTGGTTTGCCCCTTTTTGGCCCAAAATTTTTCGCGCGGCTAAAAAGGGGAAAAAACCCCCCCTCCTTAGTCGGGCCCCCGCCCCTAGCCAATCAAACCCCTTTTTAACAGCTATAACACTAAATCATTCCGTGGCCTGAAAAAAAAATTGCCCCATGAAACCACGGGGGAGCGCGGGGCCCGGGGCAGGAAATTGGTTTGAAAAAAGGTAGTATATGTAAACACCAAACATGGGGTTAATACAAATCCTCCTTTTGGTGTCATATACTGTACCTTTCAAACTGAATTTCAAAATTTAAAAAAATGGAGGAGGGCAACGCCTACTGGTTGTATGGGGGGCCCTTTTAAAGGGGAAAAGGCAATGTTGGGCCGGGGACAAAGGAAAACCCCCTTGGGAACCGGGCCCCTGGGCCTAGGAAAACCCCCGGGGGTAGAAGTTGAAAAAAAAAAGGGGTTTTTTCAGCCCCCAGAAGGCTTCCTCCCAAAACAAGGGTGCAGAGGGAAACCGGGGGGTGGGAAAAACCGGGGTAGCTATGGCCCGCACTTGTGTGTTCTGGGGTTAAGACAACTGTAACCTTGTGGGGCCTAAGGTTTGGGTTACGAAGGGCTTTGGGGAAAACCCTGGGAAAAGGTTTCCGGCGCGATGGTTTTTTTTAAAGCCAATTTTGGGGGGGGGGTGGAAGGGAAAGGGGCCCTGAAAGAAAGCCTTAAAGGGGAGATCTATCCCAATAATATTTTGAGACAGAAAAGGGCAAATGCCCCATCTTTTAAACCCTCTGGGGGGAATATCAACCCAAAAGGGCGACCCTAGGAGGGGGAAGGGACCCCGGGGGCTTGGTTTTTAGCCAAAAAACTTGGAAAGGGAAAGGGAAAGTGGGTGGAACCCCTCTTTTGTGGGAAAGCTGTCTTTGGAAAACCCCAAAACCCTGAATTCACTTCTACGGGCGGCCCGGGCCATCAAAAGAAGGAAATGGGCCTTGGGGGGGAGCAGGTCAAAAGGGGTTTGTCCCCCAAAGGGTCAAAGGGCCCGTTTTCGGTGAAAATCCACAACCCGGAAATAAATCCCAGAGGGGGGCACTCTTCTGGGATTCCCGGGGTTTTCCCCAAAAGAGGCGCCCCTAGCCCCTTTTCTTTAGCAGGAAATCAGCTTCAAAAGCGGGGGAAAACCCAGTGCTTGGGTGTGGGAAAAAATGGC
The DNA here is from genome assembly GCF_041734735.1 of Babylonia areolata. Taxonomy (NCBI): domain Eukaryota; kingdom Metazoa; phylum Mollusca; class Gastropoda; order Neogastropoda; family Buccinidae; genus Babylonia; species Babylonia areolata. The sequence goes on from NC_134900.1 coordinate 36,798,142, forward strand.
AGCCCGGACCCCCTCACAGAAATACAAAAAGGGTTTAGAACCCAGGACGAGAGCCAGAAAATTGGCCAGCTTTCATGCTCGTGGGTTTTGGGGGGAAGTTTGAGTGCACCAACGCAGCCCTTTTTTCCTATACAAAGCTCCCTTCCCCCCCCCTGGGTTTGGCGACTATGGAGAGGAGGTTTGGGGGGAGGACCCCCCTCGGTCCCCGCGGCCGACACGAGGCTGAAAAAGAGGGGTTGGGAGCTTCAAATGGCGTTTCTGGGCGTTCCCCCCCGCACCCGCAGCCACGCGTGCAGGTGGGCATTTTGGAAGGTTGGATTAGAATTCCCGAACAGGCCTTTCCCCAGCGGGTAGGTTTGGATTCCAGTTTTCCGGGGGGGAAAAATGTGGGTTTGGGGGTGAAGGACCGGGGGAAACCCGGGGGTGGGCTGGCCCTTTTGGGGCAATGAGGGGCATTTCGGGGTTAACCCTGGCCCTTTGGGATACACCTTGGACAGAATTGGGGAAAAGGGGGGAAAAGCTAGGCGATCAGACTGCCCAGTCTAGAGAGAGGGGCATCAAATGCCCATGCTTCTGGGTCGGGCCCACCGGAGGGGACGTAATTTGGGGGGTCTCTTGCTGAAAACCCTTTTCGGGAAACAGGTCCACCTTCCGGGCCGGGAAACCCCTGTTCCCCCAAACCCCCTTTAGGGTGCCTTGGCCCGGTTCCCCTCTGTGGGTATGACACCTTGGAACCCGGTGAAGATCTGCCAAAAAAGTTGTCTTTCCCCGCCCTTTTTTCTCCTGAAATGCAATGGGCCCCTTTCGTGGCACCAAAAAAGGAGGGGTTTTTGGGCCCCCCAGGAAAAGAGGGGCAGCCCAGTGGGGACTCCCCCCCCTTTGTTCACGTAAAAAAGCGGGTTTTGTAAATTTTCCCTGAACAAGCGGTGGTCTTGCCCTTGGGGTCCACCCTGAAGGGGCTTGGAGGACCCCCGCGAACTGCCTCCAGTTCCAGAAAAATTGTGTGGGTAGGCCTCCCCGGGGGAAACCCAAATCCCCCCGCAAAGGAGTGAGTCCCTGTGGGCCCCCCGCCCCGGGAGGGGGGTCGTAATATGCCCCCCCCTGAAGGTTGGTTGGGGGAAAAGGGGCCCCCCCGTGTCAAAAAAAAGGGGGGGGTGGTTAAACCCCCTTGATGTCACCTCGGGAACCACTCGGCCCCAGAATTCAGGGGGGGGATCCCTTGGCGGGGTGCTTTTGGGGGCCAACCCAAACCTGAGTGCCCTTGAAAAAGGGCCTTGAGAAACCCCGCCAAGGGGGAAGGCGCCAAAGGACTCCCTTTATTTCCCAGGAGAGCAAATTTTTCCAAACTGTTGCTTGGGAGGGAAAGGCGCAAGTGGTTGAGGAGGCCCGTCAACCCCTCCCCCCCCCCATTTGGGGTCGGAGAGACTACATAGGACCGGTGTCGAACTAAACCCTAAGAAGTCGGGAAGGGGCGGCTCGGGGAAAAGTGCCAATTTTTTGGGTTGTGATTTAAGCCCCGTTGGGACAAAGGTAAGAAGTTTTGGCTGTATGACTCTGGACAGGGCGTGCTGGGCCAAATGAGGCCCGGCCCCGGGAACAAAAAGCCCGGTGGACTCCCGACCCGGCGTTTTACACCAAATTCCCCCCACCCCCTTGGGAAACAAAAGGGGGGAAGGGCGACCCAAAAGGGAGGGGGCCCGGGGAACTGAAAAACCCCGTCCCCTCCCAAAAACCCCAGGAACCGGGGGATGGGGTGGATGAGGAATGGAAATAAGCATCTTGCAATATCAATTTCTCGCCCCTTTTTCCCCCGGTTTATGGTTTCCCGAATCTGTTTCCTGTGTGTCCATCTTGGGAATTTTTAATTTTGGGGGGGGGAAAACTGTTGAGGGGGGACCAAATTTCCCGGATGGTCTCCACCTCCTGAACCTTTGGAAAACCCCGAAAAACCCGGCCCCCAAAAAAATGGGCCCCGGGCCCAGAGGTTTAGTTTCGCCCCAAAGAGGGGTAAGTGCGATATCTCTTTCTCTAAGATGCTCTCCTGCTCCATCGAGCTGGGCACATAGGAGAGGAGTGGATCTTAGAGGGGGGCGGTCACCCACACCAGGGAGCATGTACCCCCCGACCTCTAGCACCGATACAATCCAGTCGCTGAGTCCCAGGAGCACGCCACTGATGAGCATGCCGGGGACAAGTTTCTACTTGGAGGGGCCTGAACGACTGGCGGTGCTGAATCGGGGCCCAGTCATAGGGGGTGCTGCTTCTGGCCTTGGGCATGGCCGACGGCTTGGACGGACATAAGGTGGTTTGTTCCTCTGCCGCTGATTCTGAGCACGCCGCTGTGCCTTAGGAGGCGAGGTAAATGGAGGAGCCCTGGTGGGCCGGTCCTCTTCAATGGCCTAGAACCCTGGCGCCCCTGGGAGGAGTGGGCTAAATATGAGGCCACCTCCCTGTTTGTCTCTGCCCTTGGCTGACAAAATGTGGCGCATACTGGCCGAAGAGGGAGTGCTGCTGCGCTGGGATGGACCGCAGGGCAGCCCTCTCCTCTACTGGAATGTTGGAGAGGCGGAGAACGGCATCATGCCGCGCTAGCACCGTATTGAAGTGAAGGCTGTTAGCTGCGTCTGCAGCTGCCGTGAGACCAGACGCAACCCGACTGCCAAAAGTGTTCAAGGCCAGACACGGTAGTGAAATTTTGACCAAATCATGATTTTTTATGATTTTCGTTTTTTCGCATAATTTGCTTCTTCAACATCTAATCTTTATAGTCATTTTCATATTTTGTACTAAATCGGTCGCAAAAGGTGTTATATTTGCAAATGAAAGTTGCTTCCTGATGTTGATTTTGTCTGAATTTTTCAAACATCGTCCAAAAGTGTTGATTTTACACCTTAGCAACGTATACTTTCATTTCCCGAAGCCCATCATATCGCATATCAACAGAACAGCGTCATCTTGTGAATGCACAGACCCGGTTCTTTTAGTTGTTGAAACGGACTATAAAACACTGCGAGCGATTTTACACACACACTGTATCGCGCGAACTTTCCCGAGTTTTCCCAAATAAGGGCATAGAGTACTATGACTGTGCAGTTTCATTGATGAGACTGACACCAGTGGAAATTTCAGCCAATCAGATTTCATTCCGCTGGGCTCAGCCAGCCTTCGGGCACGCTCGGCTCCCTCCGTCGAGAAGCCAAAATGGCCGTCCAATAACAACAACATGCTGACATGAAAGTGTTTTTTCTCGTCAATTGTTGATTATTTTGCCAGCTAAGACATCTGGATTCATCATGCCTCGGCATAAGCAAGGAAAGAGACGATTGCACTTGATAGCTGCTGCAAAAGCAAAATGGGCCATATGTGATGCGGCAGCGACTGAAAGCGTGGCTTCGAAGAAACCTTCGACATCAGACTCTGATAAAAGTGCGTCGAGAAGAAAGAACGAAATCATGAACCCTGTCGCATATAATGGTGAGGTGGGAAGACCAGAACTGGACTTTTGCTACACGTTTTCCAGCTGAACAGACTGATGAGTGACCTGAGTTGCCCAGAGTGCGGAGAAACGGGACTGTCAGTCAGTGTGCGAGAGAGGGAGAAAGCTGGTTTTGCGGCAAAGCTAGCCATGTGCTGCGATGGCTGTGGTTATGAAAAGTGCGAATTCTCATCCCCACGAACTGGATTCAATGACAAAAAGAATACAGGTTTTGAAGTAAACAACAGGATGACCATGCTGAGCCATGAACTGGGAGGCAGCTGCACTGCTCTTCAAACCTTCAGCACTGTCATGGGAATACCAGGCATGCATTTGAAAACTTTCCAGGCCCATGACAAGAAAAAAACAGGTATGTTTGTGAGATTTTTTGATGGTTAAAAAAATCTTTATCTTTAACTGTGCAGTACAAATACACACAAGTGTGCACACATCCCTGCACTGATAACCACTAGTGAAACATTACACTGTCAACCACTGAATCAGTCACTCAGGCAAAGTTTTGCTTGTTCAGTCTTGACTATGATCCATATGTGTGTGTGTGTGTGTGTGTGTGTGTTTGTTTGTGTGTGTGTGTGTGTGGTGTGTGTGTGTGTGTGTGTGTGTTCATGAATGGGTGAATGCATGTATATCAGTTATGTGTGTAAATTATGCACAGTGTGTGTGTGTGTGTGTGTGTGTTTCATTGCAATATTATATATTTATGTATGTGTATATGTGTATGTGTGTGTGATATTTAGACTCATCACCTGAGGAAGGAAAGTAAACTATGTAAATGATATAGTTGTGAGCACAGCACAAATATCTCACAAACATTATGCATTTTTCAGCTGCTGAAATTGAATCAGGGTCAACACTCTTAGAACGCACAGCAGCTACAATCCAGCAGGCGTATGCAGAGACCAATGAAGACCTGCAGGGGGCACTGGATAAAGGTGAAAATCCAGTCATCAATATCAGTGTTTCATATGATGGAACATGGCAAAAGAGAGGATTCACATCACTGTATGGTACACCACCCTACGACATCTCAACAACCGAGAGGAGGAGGCCAGGGATCCAGATGCCTACCAAGCAGGAGGACACTAGCTTGTAAGTATCCCCTTCCACTGTGCTCTCCAAAACTGCTCTCATATCAGGAGTATGGGAAAGCCAGACCACTGGAATGTGTCTGCCAATCTGTGTAAACCATTTCACGTTCTTTGTGAATTTGTCATCATGTGAGCTGTGAACTGGATTATTATTGGCCACAAAACACTTCAATTTCAACTTCTTCTCTTACCTGGTGGTTGCTGTGCTGTGGATTGACATGCTGGGTGAGTAAGTTGTACTCTTTTACCACTTGTGCTGTTCTGTTCTTCTTTCTCCGTTTTCTGTTTTTCGCACTCTCCGCACATTTCAAATGGCTAAAACTTTCACAAAAATAAACAGAGCCTTAAAATTTGGCATGGTGCTTCTTTAAAGTATGGTGCTTAAAAGTACGCATTGCTTTTTTGAAACAAAATGTATAGTTATGTTTTATTTGAATTTTATTTAGAACAATCGGTGCAATATAACTGCGTTGACCAAAAAAAAATTCTCAAAAATATAAATTTGTCATTACATCAAAAAGCTATCCGTACTTTTATAGATATTAACATTCCTAAACTAGATCAGAAAACAGATTTTGGCTAAGTGCAATTGAAAAAAAGCCTTAGGCTTTTAAAAATTTTTGTTTGGCAGCCATCTTGGACTGTTTCCATGGCAACCGGAGGTCCAAACACCAAAAAAAGAATAGTTTTGAACTTCCCAGTAAATATACTTTCAAAGTGTAATACATTTTAAATTAAGGCAACAAACACCTCTGATATGAACTTTACTGTAGTGTCTGGCCTTAACTCACTCGCTGCCATTGTCCGCATATGCGGACATCGTCGGAGAAAGCGTTGGATGCCAATGTCCGCATATGCGGACTTGGATTTTAAAAAGTCGTGCTGTCGGAGTGACGCGTCGGATGCGAAAATCAAAAGCAGATGTGATATCTTACGTCACCTCTGGTCAGCTTTTCATTCACACACGCTGCGTGTGTGTCGCGATAAGCTCAACCGCAGTTGATAACAAAGCGTGCCCCCTGTCAGCTTTGTAAGTTGTTTGACAAGATGGCGTCACGGCGAAGTGTTCGACACGGTCGGAGAGGTGAAATGTTACTCAGTGTCGAAGATGCTTTGGAAATGATCCAAACTGGAGGCTCTGATGTCGAAGGAGATAATGTTGATTCTTCGGACAGTGAATTTGAACCAGATCCCAATGAACTAGAAATAGATTCGGCCGCTGAAGAGAGTGTTTACAATGGAGAGGAAAGTGAGGAACATGTGCCAACAGATACAGACGACGAAACCACTGAGGAAACGGACGATTTTGCAAGTGTTTTCACCAGTGATTGGACTGACAATTTTTTCCTTTTTCCCTCTTGCACATCCCTTCACTGGCATACCAGGTTTGTCAGCTGACTGGCCAGTCAACACCCAGCCGGTTGAGTTTTTTTCTTTGTTCTTTGATTTTCATTATGTAGAGACAATATTTTTTTTGTATGTGTGAATTTCAACTTTCTTCACCACCTGTTCATACTTCATTGCATGCACTAGGTCTTCAGTTCCTCAAATAGTGTTAGAATGTGATGTGGAACATGTTGGTGTACCTTTCTGATGGGTGCAAAAATGCTAAAAAATAAACAAAATATGGATACCGCGATCAACATCAAGATGGTGAGTAAATACTTTGATTTTTTGCACACATATGGAACAACATGCCTTGCATACATATACTAAATATCAATTGTCTGGGTGTTTGTTTTGTTTACAATTTTTTCCCCATCCTATACAAACCCTGGGTTTTCAGGGATTGGCAAGGGCAAAAACTCTTGGCATGGAGTGAGTTAACCTCGGGTCTGAGAAGAGGCCAGGCAGGTCAGAGGAAGGAGACTCCGTGTCCTGCTGAACTGGACGTTGTTCCCACAGCTCATTGGCTCTGTGGAGGAACGCGTCAAAGAAGGTATAAGCCGTGGAAACCTCGAGGAGGCAGCGGCGGGCCAGTTTGTCCCACTCTGCAAAAGTCTTAAAGGGAAGAGTAGCTGACGTGGGGAAGGTGGTGCGCTGAGAGACCAACATCCTGTCCTGAGCGGAGGGCTCTGCTTCCCTGTAGGCAGGGTGGTCCTGTGTGTACCAGGACCACACTCCTCCCTTGGAGGGATCTTTAAGGAACTTGCCTGGGGCCAAAGCGCCCGGGGCAGAGAGGGACTCTCTGCCTGGAGGGGGGATGGAATCAGCCCCCCTGACGCTGCGGGCTGGCTTGTTAAGCCACTCCTGAGCCATTTCTGGCACTCTGAGTCGCCTTGTGGTTCTGGAGTTAGAGTCACCTGACCTAAGGAGGGTTAAGGGTGACAAAGTTGCCTGAGGGACTGATTCTGCATGCGTGACCCTATTGGGGAGGGTCAGTTCGAGCTCGGCAAAGTCCGAGTTTGGTTCAGGCTGGTCCCTAGGGAGGCGTGGGCTCCATCTGTCGCCCTGGGGTGGGGACGAAGAGTGCTCATCCGCTTGTTCGTCCTCATCCGAAGACCGGGGCTGTCCTTCTTGTTCACAGTCCATCCCCTGCTGGGTGCCATCCCAAGTGGATGTACCCACGGGGCGTCCTGTGGGCTGTGGTCAGCCCAGCTGGATGAGCTGGGGCAATCCCGAGCAGGGACCCTGGTCTCCGCTGTTATGTCCTTGACACCCAAAGAGGGTGGGGAGTGTGTGGACCATAGGTCCAACCATGCTTGGGATGGTGGGTGCCACACCCTCTCAGAGAGAGCGACCCTGGACGCCAGTGGGACCCACGCGTGCTGTGAGGGGACAAACACCCACTCATCTCCTTTTAGGACCGAGGGCTGGGTAGGTGGGAACGGCAGGCTCCCACGGGCTGAGCGGGGCCCCTCAGCTGCCGTCGGTCCTGAAAAGGAAGCCGTAGTGACCGTGGAGGTCACCTGCGTGCTGACAGAGGACCGATTTGGGGCTGTAGTGTTACTACTGGTCGAGGAGCTCGACCTGCCCGACGAGGAGTCAATCCCTCTTGGCGGGGCTGTGTGTCACTCTGTGATCTGTGCTGGGTTGGGTCCTGTGGGGAGCGGACCAGGGGTTAGTCCCTGGCCCTCCCGGTAACCCAGCATGCACCATAGGTGCACCCCAGTACGGGTAGAATGGGGGATACCACCCGTGGGCACCAGCCGTCCCGTGACCCCAGCCCCAAGGGTCACTGGCACCATGACCTCGCTGAAGGGAAAAACCTGGCCAAGTCGGAGGGAGGTCCAGTCCGACTTGGGTGTCAGACAGGCCGAAAGGCCGGCGGTCTGACTGCCCGGAACCGCCTGACACGCGCGGGACTCCCCCAGCAGGGGAGACCGGCCGGATAGCGGGAAGACCTGCAGAGCAGGTTGCCACGCGCCCCGAATCCCCTCCCGTGGGGAGACTGGGGTGGCTTGGGCCGGGGGGGGGCAAAGTGGAGGTCCCCCCCGGAACCAAATGTTTTTCTCCCCCAGAAGGAGGTGGGGGAGGGGGGTCGACCGAGAAGGGAGGAGGGGAAACAGCACTGGGGCCCCTGAGGGCCGTCTCCGTGTGGGGACCCGGGTAACGGCGGGTGGCGGCCTCCCCTTGGGAGTCCGCACCCCGCCGCGAGTTCCCCCCACCAAGAGAGTACGTGCTACTCCCCCAAACCACCCGCCTCGCACTGGGACACCTCGGGAGGTGATGCTCGTATCCCTATCCCCACAGTCCCCTTCATGACCGTTTTATCGGGACGAGCGTCCCCTCCGCGATTTGCGTCTGCAGACGCATCGCCGCGGTCCGTCTCGGGAGAGATCATGAGCTCCGGGCCTGGGAGAGTCTCTTGCCGAGTATCTCTGCCAGCATCATGATCCCTGCCTTCGTAGGATGGCGTACGAGGCATGGTACCGCGCGTAAGCACCCAGCGAACAATTCAATCCCCAACAGAGAAAGGAAAGACAGGATCGACTCAGAGGTAGAAAAAATAAAAGGAATCGAGGGGGCCGAGTCGAAACGAGTACACAGCATGCAAGAACAATATACAGGCCAGCCGCAATTAACAAAATAAGGCCAAATGAACACGCTTAATAGCCAAAAAAAGCGTTAGACGAGACAGAGCGAAAACCTGACAAGATGGCGTGGAGAGCCTTGGCCTAAGGAATGATTCAGCGCTTATAGCTGTTAGAGGCGTTTGATTGGCTAGGAGCGGGCCAGACTAAGAGGGGCGTCTTTTCACTGTTAGCCGCGCGAAATTTAGCCAAACAGAGCAAACCATAGGCCTAGTTTGCATCAGTTTGACATGGTACAGTATATGACACCAAATATCTCTTTGTTTCCTGTTTCATGCAGTCGAGATGCATAGCATATCATTGGTTACATGAACACACACACACACGTTATACTCTTAATTGCTGGATCCCAGATAGTGTTATATAGTTTAACTTAACCTGATGCGCAGCTTAGGCTATGGGTATTATTGTACTGATTTTCTTTTTACTAATTTTAGTTTGTTAAAAATTGGTGTTTATTTTTTTTAAGAAACAGGATGTTGACTGCACTGTTCAAATTAATCATGTATCTCTTCACATTACACTTTTTTCATACTCAGACATACATACACATACTCACAAGCATACATGTACAAATGCAAACTTGCTCTCTCTCTCTCTCTCTCTCACACACACACCTACTCCACTGACAGGAAAGAAATGGGGGAGGGGATGACTGGAGGGAGGAGGTGGTGGGTCAGCAGTCAGGGATTCTAAGCCGGAGCAAGTGGTCAGTGATTTGGCTCAGTGCCAAGTTTGCCACAACCATTGTCAACCCCCTCCCCTCTACTTACCATTGGTGGATGATACTCTGAGACAAGTGAGGGGAATGATTATACAACTTTCAGCAAATTATGAAAGTGAAGTTTGCAGAGGAGGGGGGGGGGGGTTAGTATGAATTGGTGTTCTTGTTCTTTTTGGAATGTGAGAGCATAGTAACTATCTGTCTGTATATATTAATATAAAGTTTCACAGCTATCGAAGCAGAAAGCAACTAGAATATCAGACTATCAGACTTTTGTGTGATGTTGAATGAAATGCTCATTTTATGGAAAAAGAAACCACATTACAATTTTTTTACTCATTTAACACTCACCGAGTCTGTAGCAGACGACGCTAATGCTGTCCCGAGCACTTCCGGTTTTAGACCCAGGTAATATTTTGCTTACTAAAGCAAAAATCAATCAAATATTAGTAATTGGAATTCATGGGCTCTGTTTTAACATGTCCATTTTTCATTCTGTATCAATAGTTTTTGTGTGTTTTACTCCGAAAAAGATAAATCGTGTTCCGATTGAAACACGGTGTCACGTTACGAAAACACTGATGAAATAGATCCAAGCTGCTCAGTTACTGACATCGATCAAAATCCTGATTCAAAGAATTTCAGCTCAATATTGTGCATGAAAGTGCTAAAGACATTTGTTTTCAAAAATATTATAAAACTTACCGATGAAACTTAAGATTTTCTGGAGAAACAATGCCATTTTTGTGTTAGATGAAGTGCCGCTCTCCTGTGTCGAATGTTGATTGGGCCGACGCAACTGACGAAGAGGGGTACCTGCTTTTGAATCGCTTGAGCAAATTGACCATGGTTCAAAAATCTTAGTTTCGGATACCATTGAAATCAGTAGAAAATGCTCTTTACCGGTCATACAGTATCGCGTAGGGTCAGATTTCATTTTCGAACTGCGCGAGGCGTTGAAAGATAGCCGAAAAATTCCCGTAACTTTGCGCTCAGATCTAACTACCCTACTTCGCCCAAGGCTTGGAAAAAAAACACACGAAAGTTCTCCTTGAACTTTCGCCTTTCACGGCTCCCAGTTTTTCGAACAGTAACCAATGAATGGAAAACAACGGATGCGATTTTTTCCACTATGTGGTTGAAACTAACTGTGTCGCGCTCAGAAAGACGCCGGCCGCCATTGAACAAGGATCGCTATTTCGCGTTACAGTACACTTCTTTTTCTTCCATCCGCGAACTCATTACGCATTGTATAAAGCAAACACAATAAAAAAAAATATATGGATGATAAATAATTATTTCAGTTGGATAGTTTTTCACAAAATGAAATCAAATTAGAGAAAATGCACTTCAAAATTAGTCAATTTTTTAGGCGTTCATAGGTTTCCCGCCATTGGCCATGGTGGCTGCCGCTACCTACAAATATACACTGACACGTTTACACACACAGACACTCACACACACACACACACCAGTGCTGCCTACCCCCCTTTTCAAGTTCCAGGGACACACATCTTAAAAACCAGGGACAAAGCCTGATTTCCAGGGACACCTCTTATGACGTCAGATTTTACCACCTCAAAGAAAATGAAATGAAAAATTACCTTTATTTACACTATGTACAACATCTCCAAAGGTGAGTTTAGCTGTTCGGTGTACTTCGCAATGAAAGTTTGATGCCGTTTTGCTATCTTCTTCGATGTAGATTCGCACTCCTTGATGCTTCGCTTCGACGCCATTATTTCAATCTCTCTCGAAAGTTCCACATCGGCCTATACGCATGCGCGCGCTGGTCACACTTTTGGCGGTGTGGCCATAGTCAGTCGATGCGTATTCGCCTAAAGACTTTTTCCCCGGGACACGAAACCGAAAAGTGGATTCCCGGGACGGACTGTCCGTTTTCATTGTTTTCCGGGACAAATACCCGTATCCCGGGACGGTAGGCAGCCCTGACACACACACACACACACACACACACACACACACACACACACACACACATCACAGCGACACACACAGATGGAGTGGAGTGATGGCCTGGAGGTGATGTGTCTGCCTAGGAAGCAAGAGAATCTGAGTACACTGGTTCGAATCACAGCTCAGTGTATCATTTCAACTGGAAGACTAGCAACAAAGTGTCAAATCAATATTTATGCAAAAAGAGTTCACAATTCAAGGGACACAACCTCGTCACACCCACACCCACAACCAGAGCAGTCAGAGTTATGCCCCTTTAAATGTAACACCATCCACAACACCACACAAAAATATTATATATATATAATATTGCTAAACCTGCGATAAGCAACTGTCAGTCTTAGCACAGTCTTGACATGTGACATCAAATTATGTCATTCAACATCTGTGTTTGACTGATCCTTAAATGTTACAATATCATTGTCCATTTACTAAACGGGAAAATCATGTTCATTTCAAAGAGTTAGAAAATGGAGCTCCAGTGCACACAGTTCAAAACTTCCAGAGCACTGTGCACTCAGCACCTGCATGTACCCCCTGACAAAAGCATTTCCTTCACCACCCCTTACCAGCATCCGTCACCATCAAAACGGTCATTAATGTTAACACAAGTCCTTTACCGCACTTTACCAGCATTCGTCACCATCAAAACGGTCATTAATGTTAACACTAGTCCTTTACCACACTCTTTACCAGCATCCGTCACCATCAAAACGGTCATTAATTTTAACACTAATCCTTTACCACTCTTTATCAGCATCCATCACCATCAAAACGGTCATTAATTTTAACACTAATCCTTTACCACTCTTTACCAGCATCTATCACCATCAAAACCATCATTAATGTTAACACTAATCCTTTACCACTCTTTATCAGCATTCATCACCATCAAAACAGTTGTAAATGTTAACACTAATCCTTTACCACCCTTTACCAGCATTCATCACCATCAAAACAGTCATTAATGTTAACACTAGTCCTTTACCACACTTTACCAGTATTCGTCACCATCAAAACGGTCATTAATCTTAATGTTAACACTAGTCCTTTACCACACTTTACCAGCATTCGTCACCATCAAAACAGTTGTAAATGTTAACACTAATCCTTTACCACCCTTTACCAGCATTCATCACCATCAAAACAGTCATTAATGTTAACACTAAGCCATACAATTCACCTCTCTTTACCACACTTTACCAGCATTCTTCACTATCAAAATTATCATTCACCACACTTCACCAGCATTCTTTGTCATCAAAATTATTATTACTGTCAAAACAAATCTTTACCACACTTTACCAGCATTCTTTGCCATCAAAATTATCATTTCTGTTAAAACAAACCTTCACCACACTTTACCAGCATTCTTTACCATGAAAATGGTAATTACTGTCAACACTATACCTTTAGCACCCTTTACCAGCATTCTTCACCATCAAAATGGTAATTACTGTCAACACTATACCTCTACGGTCTACCACCCTTTACCAACATTCTTCACCATCAAAACGGTAATCACTCTCAACACTATACCTTTAGCACCCTTTACCAGCATTCTTCACCATCGAAACGGTAATCACTGTCAACACTATACCTTTACCACCCTTTACCAGCATTCTTCACCAAAAAAACAGTAATCACTGTCAACACTATACCTTTACCACCCTTTACCAGCATTCTTCACCATCAAAATGGTGATTTCTGTCAACACTAAACCTTACAATTCAGCTCCCTTCAGCACTGTACTACTGTGGTCTTTGCTGTGTTGAGACCAGCGTACAGCACATTGAACTACACAACACTGCAACACAACACACAGATTTCTGTTTGTTCATTTTTACACTGGTGGAAGAGTTGGTTGCTACCCATTAATAATAAAAATAATAATACAAACTGACACTCCCAGACAATTCCCAGACAAAAACGTACGTAAATATACATGCATTCAAGTATGATACACCACACACAAACAAGTATGCGCACACACACACACACACACACACACACACAAACACACAGCCTGCATAAGCAGTTTAGTCAATATCTGATGAAGACATGAGAAAGCAGAGTGGAAGAGGTGTGTTTTGCAATACTAATTTTCTTTCTTTTTTTTATAAACTGGGGAATCCATGCAATGGACTGAGAGTGAGAAGGGCAGTTTGTTCCACAGCACAGGGCCAAAATAGAAGAAAGAGCACTGACTTTGGAGTTTTTCTGTTTCTTCAAACACGAGTTTAAATTAGTTGTTATCAATAGGGTTTTTTTTCTGTGTTTTGACAACATTCATCTTCTTCCTTTTAATTTTATATATGTAATACCTCGTTCTTCCCAATCACTGCACTGTCCTGTGGTTAAACCATCACAGGTAAAAACTGCTCCTCCAAACCCTGCCTCCTTCACACACATTAAATCTTCTGTGTGTGTGTGTGTGTGTGTGTGTGTGTGTGTGTGTGTGTGTGTGTGTGTGTGTGTGTGTGTGTGTTTCTTTTTATTACAACAGATTTCTCTGTGTGAAATTCAGGCTGCTCTCCTCTGGGAGAGCGCGTTGCTGCACTACACCGCCACCCCCTTTTTTTTTTCTTTTTTTTTTCCTGCGTGCAGTTTCATTTGCTTTTCCTATTAAAGTGGGTTTTTCTACAGAATTTTGCCAGGAACAACCCTTTTGTTGCCATGGGTTCCTTAACGTGCGCTTAGTGCATGTTGTACATGTGACCTTGGTTTACTGTCTCATCCGAATGACTAGCATCCAGACCACCAATCAAGTTCTAGAGGAGGGGGAGAAAATATCGGCGGCTGAGCAGTGATCGAACCAGCAAGCTCAGATTCCCTCGCTTCCGAGGCGGACACATTACCTCCAGGCCATCACTCCACTTGTGTGTGTGTGTGTGTGTGTGTGTGTGTGTGTGCATGTGTATGTATCACTGCATGTGTGTGTGTGTGTGTGTGCATGTGTGTGTGTGTGCATCATTAAGGAAAATAATTGCTGAAGTCAACATTTTCCAATAATCAATACAAGCACACTACGTTAAACTCCACATTCCAATAGTCAATACAACTTTACCAAGCACGCTATGCTCAAAGTTCTACATGGCTGCTTTCCTACAGTACTGCCACAATGTCTTTTTCTCTGCGCTCTGTTAGTTGTGCAGAACATGTGGTGCTGACGTTGCTATGGCCTGACTGCAAGGAGCATCAATATTCCAGCTGTAGCATCACCAGGGTAAAAAACAACAACAACACATACAACAAGTACTAAACTCTTTGCCACTGCCATCACAAGTAGGCCAGAAACAGAAATATTCACCAGCAAACAAATACAAACATGCACACACACACACACACACACACACACACACACACACACACAGAGAGAGAGAGAGAGAGAGAGAGAGAGAGAGAGAGAGAGAGAGAGAGAGAGAAGCAATGAAAAACAAAAAACAAATAACAAAGCAAAAAAGAAAGGAAAGGACAAAGGAAGAAAACATGGAAGTAAAGTGCTAGTGTTCAGATATGATATAAGGAAGAGAGAACAGAAAGAAAAGGAAAAGACCAGAAATATTTTTTTCTTTAAAGTGACAGAACAGCAGCTGTTTCTAGCACAGATTTTCCAGAAGGTGGGGATACTATATTTTCTGTAAGTGCCCCCAGCATCTTCTCGGGGCGACTGAAGATGTGAGTGATGCACTCGTTCTGACCCGTGAGAAACATTACACAAATATTTCGAATTTTAAAAAATAACACCCTCCGACTTTGGGTCTTTTCATTCTGACTTAATATCCTCTTTCCTTTCATGTTGGTTTGCTCTTTCTTCAAGAATTGGATCGCCTTAAGATGCACACACAGACACACACACATACGTGACTTACCTCTTTTCATTTCTTCCACCTTTTCCAGATATTTTGACATGCTGGCACCTGCAGACAAAAAAAGATACTTTTACTGAAATCATTGTTGCTGATGTTATACTATTACTATTCTTTTCTCTTTTTGGGGGTGGGTGGGGGACTGGGGGATGGGGGTGAATAGTGGGGTTCAGTTCTGTATCTATGTCTCTCTGTCATCTCTTTCTGTGATCAAGTTCACAATTTTCCAACAAATCCTGCATTCACAGAGAGAAATCTACTGTGACAAAAGAGTAATATAATACAATTCTCTTTACCAAACATGAACAGAAATATCACCTCAATTAAGGTGGCAAGAAAGGAACAAACACACCCAAACACACACACAAACTCTCACACACACTTACACACGCACTTGCACACACACACACACACACACACACACACACACACAGCACCCAAATAAAAAAAAGTCATGGGATAAACAATTAATGCACTTAACACAAGTTAACAGAGACAAAGATAGACAGACAGACACAGACACAGACATAAACTCTGCAGTGGAAGAAGAAATGAGAGAAAGAAGAAAAAAGACACAGACAAACAATCAATGCACTTAACACAAGTTAACAGAGAAGAAGACAACACACACACACACACACACACACACACACACACACACACACAATGAGACACAGAGCATGAGATACAGCATGAATAAATTATGATCAATGTGAATATCCACAGATACAGAAACAAACAGAAAAAAAGATTGTGTGTGTGTGCGCAGATGCACGCGTGTGCATGTGTGTGTGTGTGTGTGTGTGTGTGTGTGTGTGTGTGTGTGTGTGTGCAAATAAGGAAGTACCAGGCTGCATTGTACAAGCAGAATTGACACACTAAATCGAAAAAAGGACGGGGATTAGTGGGAGGGGGGATTTGGGGGTGAATTGGGGCGGAGGATGACTGAGACAGAGAAATATAGATATGAGAGATAAAGAAATGAAAAAGGGAGAACAATGACAGGTGTTACAAACTCTGAATGAACAATAACTATCGTTAATATCTGAATCAATGTAAAGCATGCTAATTACAACACGAAACACGATTCGTGAACACATCTCAGAGCTATATACACAGCACTGGCACCCGCTCTGTACAGAAATCGAAGAAGACACCGAGGGTCAATCAAGTCCTTACCTGTGTCAACAGTGGCCCGCACATGTTTGAACTTGGGGTTTTCAGGCACTTTCTTCGACAATGGCTGGAAGGAAAAGAAGAGTTACTCAAACTCAAAGCACATATTCGAATAACTTTATTCAGTCCGTTGCTTCTCTTCTGCTCACTCATTTTCCATAATCTTTCTTCTGTTCCAAAATGGATATTCTTCATCACCATGAATATAAACGAAGAATCAAATACAAAACCTCTACTTACATCAGGCCGTTTTGCCCGGGCGGAACTGACAGACGACATTTTTGAAGCTTGCTTGTAACCCAGCGTAACTGCCTTCTGCGCATGTCCTCTGAAAAATTAACTTCCCATATGAATTGTCTCCCCTGAACAACAATCGAAAGCATCTGAGAGTTGATGCCTCAACAATTCTGAAAACGTTCATGTTTGAAGATTTACTCTTCGAAACAGAACTGTTATCAGTGAATTGCTGGTCGTCAAATTTTTGATGACGAACAAAATAGTTAAAAGATGAAAATAAAATAACACTCGCTGGTACAAATATTGATTCCATGTACGTATGTTCATACATGGAATGTGTGTGTGTGTGTGTGTGTGTGTGTGTGTGTGTGTGTGTGTGTGGTGTGTGTGTGTGTGTGTGTGTGTGAGAGAGAGAGAGAGAGAAGAGAGAGAGAGAGAGGGGGGGGGGGAGGGAGTTTATATGTAAGGTGGGACTCGTGCGCTTTCCATGTAGATTCTATTGGCCTTTGTGTCTGCAAATTGTTACACTGATATGCGTTCTGCCATGTGTGTGTGTGAGGGGGGGAGGCAGTAGCCAGTAGTAGTAATAATAATAATGGATACTTATATAGCACGTTATCCAGAAATCTGCTCTAGGTGCTTTACAAAAACGCTTTTTGTTAACATAAAACATTACATCAATGTTACATACACACCGTCCAAAATGTGACTACACACACACACACACACACACACACACACACACATGCATACATAATTTTAACATACATGTGTATCTAACAGCTAACCTAACACATCAGTATGCACACACTGATAGCCTGGGGCAGGCACAAACTTACATAAACACACGCACACACAATACACATTCATAAACATTTATGTCGTTATGTACACCTACATGTGTATACACATGCACAGCTTGGAAAGGAAGTGGGCCTGCCACCACAATTGAACTTACTGCTGAGGGAAAAGGTGAGCCGAGTAATAGTAGCAGCAGTAGCAGTAGTTTTAGTGTTATAATCATAATCATTGGCGTACGAGATTCCATCTCGCTTCACCAGCCCAAAGACTAACATCGCTAAAGGGGTTGTTTTCTGATAGCGTGTGCGCCGGAGCATGGCGCGTCTCTTGTAATAGTCTCACGTGGTATGTTCTCAAATGGCTTGAAGACAGACAGGAGTTTCAGTAGTTTACAGGAAGTTATCTTTAGCCTATGGCCGAAACGTAAGTGAAATGTGCATGTCATGTGTAGCAACGGAGTTTGTTTGTGCTGGGACATCCGACACGATGATTCTGCCTTGGATCTTCATGTATGAAACGGGTCTTTCGATTCAGTTGTAGACATGCTTTATAACAGAGATTCTGTTGTAGACTATTTTTATGAATGAGATATGTTGTTCTGGTTGTTCAAAAACTGAATAAACTCAATAAATTTCTGGGTTATTCAATGAAAAAGTCAGTCTGAGTCACGAATGAATACACATATGTGTTCGCGATGATTCAGTCTCTCATCAATATAGGCGCACACAGACACAAACTAGTTATTACAGAGAACAGTTCCCATCATGCAGTTAGTATTTGAGATTTGGAGGGTGGGGTGGGGAGATCGTCTTTTAGCTTGCCTCGTTTACGTTTGACCAAAAAGGAAGATATTTTTCCACCTGCAGTTTGTATAAATTTCAGAAAGTGGAAAACCTCATTAACTTGCAGTTTGCATTTGATGCATAGAAAAAATAACATTAGCTTGTAGTTTCCGTTGATCTGTACAACTTTTTAAAAAAAATATATCATTGCTCAGTCAATGGTAAATGCCTTTGTAAAAGTTTAATTTGGGGTCGGGTGGGGTTGGAGGGGGGCAGTCCCCTACCCCCATGCAAAGATATATATATATATATATATATATATATATATATATATATATATACCTGTTTTGGTACGTGATGAAACCAAGGCACACTCAACTTCAACTTCTGGTTTATAAAATTATTAATGAAATCAACCCCTCTAGCCCCTCCCCCCAGATCCCCTCCCTCCACAATCTCTTATTTTAGCTCTGGTCACAGTAAAACCCATTCCACACATTCCGGAAAGTTCAGGCAGTATTTGATAAGAACTGATGTAATTAACAGTATATTGCTTTTCCCAAGATTTGTTGCAGTCTGCAACTCCTTACCAGCAATATCAGATGAGGCCCCTACTTTTGATTTTATTCCCATATAGGGGCAGCTGAAAGCATTGTCCTTCTGATGTTAGATATCCCAGGATTAATCGCTTGACTACTATACTGTGCTGCTGACAGTTATGCTTGTCAGTGAAGGGCTGTCACCTCACTGGGATTTAAGACAGAGAGCTTACAGGTCAGGATGTCAGTGAAGGGGCTGTCACCTCACTGGGATTAAAGACAGAGCTTACAGGTCAGGATGTCAGTGAAGGGGCTATCATCTCACTGGGATAAGACAGAACTTACAGGTCAGAATGTTAGTCACCTCTCTTTATTTGGGCTTTCTCCTCACAAGAGTGCATTACTATTGTTCGTCAGCAAAGTCCGTTTCATCATGGATAAGCTTGTACAGAAAAAGTAGTAGGTCTGTATTTCAAACTCAGGTTACAATGATCTCCTTTCACCAAGATTCAGCAGGCAAGGAGTTAAGGGGATGGCTGAAAGTGCTGGCCTTTTTCTGTTAGCTGTCCCAGGTTTCAGCATAGTATAGCCACTGAAATAGAGGGCTGTGTCACTTGGGGTTTAACTCCAGAGACCTCCATGGCAGCTGCACTGGGCTGGTTGGAGGTGGAGGTGTGAACCGGTTCAACTTTTTGTTTTCATCTTTTCTTTGTTTCAGTTTCTGTTTTACTCGTGTGCATATATGCCCACAGCACACCATGTCAGTCAATGTCAATGATGATAGCAAACAGCCAACCATTTGAAGAGACGACTTGAATTATGATGTGCACATATTTATAAATGTTTTTGATTAGTAGGCACTGTTGGGTCACAGAAACGTAAGTTCAGCCACTGGGAATGGGTATGTCTGCCAGCATCTTATGTTTTCTGTTTTTGAAACATCAACCAGTTTTAACATTTTGGAAAACATGTGTACTTGTTTTCTGTGTATTTATTTTTTGTTTTTTGTTGTTGTTTTTCCTCATATTCTGCCAAATATGGAATCAGTATTAATCATCTTATGTAGTGATATTCTAATTGTCGTTGCAGAATGATTGAACGTGAAGTAATGATATACATATTTATCTTCATCACAGGATGGCCAGGGTGGCAGATGTAGTGGAGCGCAGAAGATGCACGGCCCTGTAGTGTGAACACTTGCCTTTTTTTCTTTTTTTTTTCTTTTTTTTTTTTAATGGCAGACTACAAGTGAGGTCAGTGCAAAGATGATGAGAACAAACACTGACAGGACTTTGAGCGGATGAATCATTTTCTTTCTGCTCAAGTGTTCAGCAAGGTGATACATATATAGAGTCACAGAGAGAGGGAGAGAGAGTTACAGTTATAGACATAGGGGCGCCATCAAAGTGTTTACATGATACATATTTATAGTGGCACTGTCAAAGTGTGTAGCAAAGTTATACACACACATTGTGGTGAGACATATTTATAGTGGTGCTGTCAAAGTGTGCAATAAAGTGATACGTACACATAGTGGTAATAGATATTTTATAGTGGTTCTGTTAAAGTGTGCAGCAAAGAGATCGACTCACATCACGGTGATACATATTTATATTGGTGCTGTCAAAGTGTGCAGCAAAGTGATACAAACACATAGATACATAATATTTATAGTGGTGCTGTCAAAGTATGCAGCAAATTGATACACACACATAGCGGTGATACATATTTATACTATAGTGGCACTGTCAAAGTGTGCAGCAAAGTGATACACACACATAGCAGTGCAGTCCAATGTTGCCTTGCTTGAGGAAAGTCAGGTACGGGATTGTGCGTGTTCCAGCCCTAACCATGTCTCACATGAAGGACCTGCGCGCCCAGCTGACGGTGGAGAACATCCAGTATGTTCCAGACCTGGTTCTGCTGGTGGCCCTGGGTCTGGGTCTCTACACCCAGTGGTATGCCACTCAGGATGCCCTCCTGTCCTTCGTGGCCATCACTGCAATGTTTGTCTTCGCCATTTCCTGCGCCTTGCGCTTCTACTGCAACATGCACACGGCTGGCAGCGTCGTGTTTCATCTTTGGGTGGGGTGCCTCATCGGCATCTTGGCGTACAGTGACAACTCTTTAGTGGAGTTTGTGACCACCCAGGAAGTGATGGAAGCCATGTTCCTGACCAGTCTGGCACTGGGGGTGTTCTGGCACGTGCTGACCCGGCTCCTCAAGCTGACGGACCCCCACCCAGGCCTGCTGGGAACAGCAGCTGGGCTGGAGGGCGTGGGTCTGCTCATCGGCGGCATGATCACCGGCAGTGCCGCCTGGGTTCTGTCGCTCATGACACTGGCCTTCATGACACACGTCGCGGCCCTGCGGCTGAAGTCAGCGCCGGCCATCCTGTCACTTGCAGCGTTCATCGTCATCTCCGTCATGTGCATCTTCCCCGTGCTGTCGCTCCACCCGAACCCATACGCCCTGGTGTGCATTGCAGGGCGCCATACACTGCCGGCCGTCCTTGACCTCTACCTGCACAGCAGCTCCATGCTGGAGCGGTGGCACCGCGTAGTGTTCACACTGCCCCGCCTGGTGCGCTACGCGTCCCTGCTGGCGCTGCTGGGGCTGGACACGGTGCTGGGGGTGCTGGTGGGGCAGAGCACCACGCAGCACAAGGAGTGGTTCGTCGTCTTCCCTCTCTTCCTGGTGGTGGCCGCCGTCTGGCTCCTGCTGCACCTGGCCTTCTTTGCCGCCTGCTGGCAGCTCATGGGAAAGGTGAGTCAGGTCTTCAGGTGTGGTTGTGGTTCTGTGCAGTACGGAAGGCAGGCGTCTTGGTTTTGATTCAGTAAGTGTCTGGGTTGTTGTTGTTGTTTTTGTGCAAAATGCTTGGTTTGGTTTTGTATAACGGGCAAATGTCTTGGTTTTACTTTTAGTTTGGTTAGAAGACAAGTAAAGTGGTGGTGGGAGTGTGTGTGTGTGTGAGGGGGGGGGGGGATAGCCAAGGGCAAGTGTCTTGGTTTAGTTTGGTTAAAAAGGCAAGTTAAGTGTCTGGGTTTTTTGGTGCAAAAAATTTGGTTTTGCTTTGTATATAGGGCAAGTGTCTTGGTTTTAGTTTTGTTAGGTTTCTAGGTTTTGATTTGGTTAGAAGACAAGTTAAGTGTCTGTGTTTTTTTTTGTGCAAAAAGTTTTGTTTTGTTTTGTATATATAATATATATGATATAGCAAGTGCCTTGGTTTTAGTTTGGTTGGAAGGCGAGTGTCTAGGCTTTATTTTGTTTAGAAGGCAAATGTTTAGATTTTATTTTTCCATAGAGAACAATGTTGAATCTAAAACAAGGGCATGCACGCACATTCGCATCTTTAAAGCACCCAGACACACACACACACACAATTTGAGCTCAAGCACGCCTGCGCATGCACAACACATGCACACACAGATTCTATACACACCCACCCGCACGCATGAATATAGATGATTATATACATGTACATGATACTTGAATTAAGGTGCACACATTGAGAACAAATACTTACAGTGATGGGACACTGTGGCAGAACTGGTCAGCCGATTAACCAAATCCAGTGTTCACCAGTGATGAAGGTCCAAGGCATGGTATGGTGTCCTTGGGAAGGGTACCATACTCTGATTTTTCCCACTCCACCAGGGTGTGAACGGGTACCTGACTTTGGATGGGGAAGGTTAAAACAGTGAGAGGAGAGGATTTGGCCCCACCTTCCTATGCCGAGCCCTAGACACAGTGGATATGGATTCTCTGCCCCTATTATGGCTGCCAAATGTTATTGGACCTTTAATCATTCAGCCCTGCACACGTGCATTGCTCTGGCATCGGCATTTATCCCGTCTTTTGTGTTTGTATTACTCTTTGTGCCACAACAGATTTCTCTGTGTGAAATTCGGGCTGCTCTCCCCAGGGAGAGTGAGTCGCTACTTGACAGCGCCACCCATTTTTTTTGTATTTTTTTCTGCCTGCAATTTTATTTGTTTTCCTATCGAAGTGGAATTTTTCTACAGAATTTTGCTGGGGACAACCCTTTTGTTGCCGTGGGTCCCTTTTACGTGAGCTAAATGCATGCTGCACATGGGTCCTTGGTTTATTGTTTCATCTGAATGACTAGCGTCCAGACCACCACTCAAGGTCTAGTGGAGGGGGGAGAAAATACTGAGGATTGCCAGTATGATTCAAACCAGTGCGCTCAGATTCTCTTGCTTCCAAGGTGGACATGTTACCTCTAGTCTAGGCCAACACTTCACGCTTGGTTTTCCTAATCCTACATATCTTCATAAACTGCAAAGAAAGGGATCTAACCTACACCAAATCCGGATGTGTCCACACATATTCTGGATGATAAATGGTATATTTTCTGCATTTATTCGTCATCTACACGGCATGAAAGCCTGCTGAGGCTGTGAACTCCCCAGTGTTAAAAATGGGTTTACCTTTTCTTTTCTTTTTCCCTAACAGTGACACAATTTAAGTAACAACAAACATGACTAATCACCCTTCAAAACGTGCAAGTATGTCACTGACTGATTGCAGGTGACAATAACAACAACACCCTTCAAAATTCACACGTATGTATGTGCATTGACTGACACAGGTGACGCAGTGCAATGCAGCCCACGCCAGTCTGGGGCCGGGGGAGCCCCCCCATAGCTACCCCCGTATCATGGCCGCCCGGGGATTGCGGCACTTTGGGCTGGTGACCCGCCGGCTCATCTGCCTGAGTCTGACGGCCACCCTGGCCCTGCTGGCCCTGGGCTGGGAGACTCGAACCCCCTACAGCCTGACGCTCATGTTCACCGTGCTGCCTCTCGAGGCTGCCACCCTCAGCCTTTTCTGGGAGTTGGGGGACCGCCTGGGGGGCACCTGCACCGCCTACGCCATGATCTCCCCTGTCACCGCTCTGAGGTGGGTGCACGCAATCCCAGGTGTGGTGAGTATAGATTTTGATAGATATATAAGATATATGTGGACTATCTTCTTCACTTTCATTGCTCTGAGGTGGTTGCAAGCTTAGGTGTGGTGAGTATACATGTTGTATAGGCTCCCCTCCACACACAACACGTCAACAACTCACACTGAAAATAGAAACAAGCATACACCTGCACTGTCGCAGGCATCTGGAGATCAGTTGAAGGCAGTTTTAAACAGACGAGTCTTGAGGTTGGTTTTGAAGCTGGAAATGGACTTTGAGCGTCTTACTTCACACGGCAAGGAGTTCCACAGGATGGGGGCAGTGAATACAAAGGATTTTTTACCAAAGGACTTAGTCGTGACATTCATATAGTAATGATATACGCTATCTTACCTGTCACTGATCTCAGGTGGGTGCAAGCTTTGGTGTGGTGAGTATGTGTATGGAGTATATACATGAGTATACTGAAGGCAGCTGTCTGGTGGCGCTACCCAGGTAGGCAGCCTGTTGTGCAGATGTCGCTGTGTTGGTAAAGCGTTTTGCACTTTGGTCTCCGACTGAAGGTAGGCGCTATGTAAGCTTGTACCAAAGATAATGTGTGTGTGTGTGTGTGTGTGTGTGTGTGTGTGTGTGTGTGTGCCTGTACTTGTTATTTTGTGTGGTGTATATTGTACTTTTATGCAAGTATGTTCACACACCGATACTCAAACACACAGACACACACACAGACACACACAGACACACACAGACACACAGACACACACACACACACACACACACACACAAACTCACACACATGTATACTGTACCAATTTTTTTTTTTTTTTTTTTTGAATTAGTGAATACCACAAGCTCCCAGACTGAAAGCTTCAGTATGTGATAGTACTATCATTTGCAGTGTTTGTGTACTGGTTTGTTTTTGTTTATTTGTGGGGGCAGGGGGGGTGAAAAGAGAGAGTGTGTGTGTGTGTGTGTGTGTGTTTCAGTATTGTTTTGTTTTGTTTTGCTTTTTTTTTTTTTTTTTTTTTTTGCTGGTGATGTGTGAGTGGGGGATGAGGTGGGGTGCGGAATCAGGTTGTATTTTTGAGAAGAGGGTAAGCTTCCTCATTTTATATATGTATATATATAACACAGATAGATAGATCAGTAGATAGATAGATAAATATTATACAGATAGATAGATCATAATAGATAGATAGATAGAGAATACAGAATACTTTATTATCTCAACAAGAGAAATTCATTCATTTTTGTGGTGTAAAACTCCCACTCTAATGCAGATGGATATATAACACACACATATATATATATATATATATGTGTGTGTGTGTGTTAGGGGACAACAACGATACCTATCTGAAGCCTATCTATATCGGTATTTACATTATATATATATATATATATATATATATATATATATATATATATATATATATATATCAGTCAACAACGCTATGTCAGGAGACAGCAGTGGCTGAGGCAACAGCTGGTGAACAGGAAAATCAATGTGCCCAGCGGTTCAAGGGAGGTAAAAAAGCAATCTTCTTTTCAAAACGTCCACAGACGCTTTTCTTTGCCGCTGACGCGTGAACAACCACCCTCCACCCTGACCCGACCTTACCACTCCAGAACACTTGGAGCCAACAGATGTTTCATGAATATTGGAGAATAAGTGTGTGTGTTGTGTATGGATTTTAGACAGATTATTTTTATAGTGTGTGTGCATATATATATATATATATATATTTTTTTTTTTTATATAGATAGAGATGTATAGATATATATTATGAATCAAGGAGGGGAAAAGTGTGGGGCCTTTTTTTTAAAGGGGGTGTGGGGGGTGGGAGAGGGGAATCCAGTGACTAGAGAATGATTGCTTCCAGTTTCTTTGCCTGTATACATAAGTATATCCACATATTCTTGTGATTGTACGCAATAGAGATGTCAGGATTTGACTGTTGTTCATTAATGTAGCGTGTGCACATGCTTTTGTAAACATGTATACAGTTTGTGTGCATGCAATAAAGAATGTGAAGATATGATTATTGTTGGTTAATCTAAAGTGCGTGTGTGTTTTAATGGGCGTGTGTGCACACATTCTTATTTAACACAACAAAAATGCCTCCCAGAAATGACTGTCATTTATTGAAAATCTGATTCATTTCCCCTTTGCTCAGCATCACTTTCCTCTCCTTCCCCAGTCCAGACGATGGTGCCACCTTCCTGTCAGTAGCAGTGGTTCAGAAGGTGTTTTTAATGTATATATGGAGATTTTCATGCACCCTGTATATAAAACAAGTTGATTCTTGCCTTCGTTCCTTTAGTTAAAAAAAAAAAAATGTTGTTGTTGTGGTTGTTTTGTGTATTTATTTATTTGATGACTTATCCATATATTTGTTTATGTGTCTTTTTTTAATTTTTTTTTTCCACAAGGCCTGACTAAGCTCATTTGGGTTACACTACTGTAGTGTAGCATATATGGAGTTGTCCAAACGCTGGTGGCCTTAGTGGTCGGCGAGGCTCTAAGCACCAAAATGTGATTTTATGTGTCTGAACGCTGTGATGCTTCCTTGAGTAACTAAACTGAACTGAAGTGAACTGAACTGAACCTCCTCCCCCAGCCCAGACGATAGTGCCACCTTGATGTCGGCAGCAGCAGTTCAGGAGATGATGTTACAACCTATATACGGAGATTTTCATGCACCCTATATATATATATATATATATATATATATATATATATATATATCAAGTTGATTCTTTCCTTCTTTCATTTACTTTTTATTTATTAATTTCTTTCTTAATTTATTTATTCATTCATTTTGATGTGTTATCCATTTATTTGTTTGTGTATCTTTTTTCTTTTCTTTTTTTTTCCCCTCAAGGCCTGACTAAGCGCATTGGGTTACACTGCTGGTCAGGCATCTGCTTAGCAGATGTGATGTAGCATATAATATGGATTTGTGTGAACGCTATGATGCCTCCTTGAGCAAATCAACTGAACTGAACTGAACTGAACCTCCTCCCCCAGCCCAGACAATAGTGCCACCTTGATGTCGGCAGCAGCAGTTCAGGAGATGATGTTACAACCTTTATATGGAGATTTTCATGCCCCCTATATATCAAGCTTAGCCATTTGTGGACTGCGATTCTCAAACTAGAAGGCAAGATTGCACTGGCTCTTAGTGCTCTTAGTGCTGCAGCCTTGGGGGCTAGTTGGCCTTTGGGAACCATCCCAACGCCGGCTGTCCTGAAACCTTGTTGGCCGAGAGAGTGGTGATGTAACTTGGGCAAGGTATTCTCCACTATCATCAAACTCTAGCCCAGATAGTTGGGACAGCAGTTGCCTCCTCTGCTGTTCTGATGGTCATAGTCAGAGAAGACTGACTATCATACATACATATATATATATATCAAGTTGATTCTTTCTTTCCTTCCTCCCCCAGGCCAGACGATGGCGCCACCTTGATGTCGGCGGCGGCGGTGCAGGAGATGACGTCGCGGGCCATGTCGACGCTGGCCCAGGTGCAGCACTTCTTCGCCTTCCACATGCTGGCCAACTTCGGCTGCGACCTCTCCACCTCTGGCCACAACCAGGAGTCGGTGCACAGCAAGCTGTCCTCCTTCTTTGCGCAGAGGACGGGCGAGGGGCCCCGCTACGACACCTACCTCCTCTACTACAGCGGGGACGTCTTTGAGAACGGCGACTGGGCGTTTGCTGGTATGTTGTGTTTGGTGGAGTGTGGTTGGGGTTTGGTGTGTGTGTGGGGGGGAAGGGAGAGGGCGGGGGGTGTGGGGGGGTGTCTGTGTGTTTGGTTTATTTATGGGTGGGTCGGTGAGTGTTTCTTTGTGTTTGTGTGGGTTTTTTATGTGTGTGTACTACAGTGGAGACATCTTGGAGAATGGCGACTGGGCTTTTGCTGGTATGTTGTCTGGTGGGGTTGGGGTTGGGAGGGTTGGGGTAGGGTGTTTGGTTTGTGTGGGTTGGTGGGTGGGTGTTCCTGTGTTTCGGTATGTTTATGTGGGGGTGGGGTTTTTTTTGTGTGTGTGTGTGTGTCTTTTGAGGAGAGGGTGTCATCCATACTGTTTATACAACATTCGTCATCACTGTAGTCCTTCTTTGTGTAAAGCGCCAGATGTTACACTTTTTTTCTAAAGCACATCCATTCCTTATATATTACCATTGCTAATAATGTGTCTTGTTTTATCTTTACAAATTTCTACTTTAGTCCTTCTTTGTGGGGAGAGATGGATGTAAAAGAAAAGCAGATATGTTGCTTATCTGTTACACTCTTTTAACTCTCTTCATACGAATGGCGAAAGAGACGACGTTAACAGCGTTTCACCCCTATTACCACCATCAAAATATTACAAGCGGAAGGCTCTTATACTGAAGAATGTTGACAAAGAATACCACAATTCTGGCGACGGAAGCTAAAGGTTGGGTCATTCAGACACCCACTGGACATCCGAGGGGTCTGTGTAGAGGAGAGAAGAGAGGACTGGCCGTACTGAGTGAGTTAATAACGTGTCTTGTCTTAACTCAGTCTCTCCCACAGCTACATGACGGCTACAGCTTCCCTCGGCCAGCACTACATGGGACCCCTGCAGAAAAAAAGAGGGTGGTGCATGAAAACAGTGAAAATCAGTGGAGAATTGTGGATTTAACCAGTTGAACAAAGCTTTGTGTTGGTGGTGCACGAAAACAGTGAAAATCAGTGGAGAATTGTGGATTTAACCAGTTGAACAAAGCTTTGTGTTGGTGGTGCACGAAAACAGTGAAAATCAGTGGAGAATTGTGGATTTAACCAGTTGAACAAAGCTTTGTGTTGGTGGTGCACGAAAACAGTGAAAATCAGTGGAGAATTGTGGATTTAACCAGTTGAACAAAGCTTTGTGTTGGTGGTGCATGAAAACATTGAAAATCAGTGGAGAATTGTGGATTTAACCAGTTGAACAAAGCTTTGTGTTCATGCTTCCGGAATCTGTAAACGGTTCAGTTTAGAATGCCAGCTGTACAAAGCAAGAATGAATGAAATTAGAACAGTGTGTTGGTACAAGAAAACTCGTGCCTGTTCCACAGAGGGAAGAAATTATGGTATGAGTTAACTCGTACCTGGAGTAGAATGAGTTAGCACGTTTCTTCCTCACTGTAGTCACTCTTTGTGGGAAGAACCAGATGTCAAACAAAAAAAATACACAAAAAAACAAACCAACAAAAAGAAGCACAAAAAAGCAGCTTAATTACTCTTGTTGATAACGTGTCGTGTTGTCTCACCTTGTGGAAGCATTTTTGTGTTTGTGTTTTTTTTTCCCCCAGACAACAAGCGGCTGACCCTGGACACGCTGCTGGAGTGGTGGGAGGTGCAGAACGCAGGTTCGGGGGCCCGCCTCATCCTGGTCCTGGACGCCTCACACGCCTACGTGTGGGCCCAGGCGGCACGGCGCCTGTCGGACGTCTTCCTGGCCGTGCAGACCTGCCGCTACATCCGCCGCCCGGAGGCCGAGTCAGGGGGTGGGGAGGAGGGAAGGGTGGTGGGTGTCGGTGCGTTCACACAGGCCTTCACGCAGTTCAACACGGGCCAGGAGGTCAGCCTGGACTGGAGCGGCAAGCGGCGCCCCCTGCGGGCGGTGTACGCGGCCTCGCGGGGCTGGCCCGACTTCACCTTCCACCGGCCCACGCGCGAGGACTTCCGGCAGTACTGGGACGGGAACTTCCCCCGCGTGACGCGGCCCCTGCTGAGGGCGCTCAACGTCCCTGGGGTCGGCTCCCTCTTCTGCTGCTGCTCCTGCTTCGGACGCTGGCTGCGCCGCATGCAGATGGCCTGCCTCCCGCCCAGAGAGGTGGACACCGGCCATGGCTTCAAGCTGGTCAAGACGTGAGCTGTGGGGGAGGGGGAATGGGGTGGGGGGTAGGGGAGGGTGGGGGTTGGACAAAGGTGGGGGTTGTACTTTGCATTTCGGATCAATCCGTGAGGATTTGAATGTTTTTTTGCACCACTGGAGTGATGTTTTTTTAACCAGGTGGACCAGACGTTTTAAGCTGGTCAAGACATGTGCTGTGGAGGGGGGCATGGGAGGGTGTGTGGGGGTGGTGGTGGGGGGGGGGGTCATGCTTGGCATTTCAGATCGATCGGTGAGGGTGTGGATTTTTTTTTACACCACTGGAGTGGTGGTCTACCAGTGTGAACCAGACGTTTTAAGGTGGTCAGGTTATGAGCTGTATTTTGGGTTGTTGCTGGGTTTTTTTGGGGGGTGGGGAGGTGAGTTGTGGGGGAGGGGGGGTTGATTTTTTTCATCACAAACATAATACTGCCCAGCATTTAAATCAATATAAACTGAAAAACTAGCATCTGTGGCAAAGTTGTCAGCATCATGGGTTCAAGCCCCATCAGACGTAGGTTTGTTTTCAGCTGGTGACCCAGTTTAGAGCGTGTTATGGGTTCTTCTTCTTCTTCTTCTTCGTTCGTGGGCTGCAACTCCCACGTTCACTCGTATGCACACGAGTGGGCTTTTACGTGTATGACCGTTTTTACCCCGCCATGTAGGCAGCCATACACCGTTTTTGGGGGTGTGCATGCTGGGTATGTTCTTGTTTCCATAACCCACCGAATGCTGACATGGATTACAGGATCTTTAACGTGCGTATTTGATCTTCTGCTTGCATATACACACGAAGGGGGTTCAGGCACTAGCAGGTCTGCACATATATTGACCTGGGAGATCATAAAAATCTCCACCCTTCACCCACCAGACGCCGTCACCGTGATTCGAACCCGGGACCCACAGATTGACAGTCCAACGCTCTAACCACTCGGCTATTGCGCCCGTCATGTTATGGGTTCAAATAGGAAGACTGGGACCACGCAGTTGAGAGTCATGCACCTCACGGATACGTCTTTCGGAGTGTTGTTCAGATTTCATGACCATCACTGCAGGTGTCTGTGTCTGTCAGGTGTTTGCTGTGGTGGTTGTGTTTTTCATTTTTGATTGATGAGGACTTGCTTTTTTGGAGGGATGTTTTACCTGTGTGAACCACACTGTTTAAAGACTGACTTGTGAGGTATTGGCGTTGTCCATTGTTTGAAGTTTTGTTTCTGATTTGGAGGTCGTTAAGGCTTTGTTTTGTTGGGTTGTTTTTTGGGGGGTTGTTGGTGTTTTTTTGCCCCAGAATTTCAGACATTTCTATTTTCAGTATTTTCGTGAACGATGATGGTTGGGGTGTTGATGCTGCTGTGTTTTAGGGGTCCTTTTAGGGTTGGGACTACTTGACAAGGCTGTACTCATATCGCAGCTTCAACCAGGCCCAAGAGATACAGATACCTGCAGTGTTAGCAATTTTGAGCAACACTCACAAAGACACAACACTCCAGAAGAAGCATCCGGGAAGCGGATGACCCTCAGCCGTGTGGTCCCAGTCTTCCCAGTTGAGCCCACAGCACACTCAGCCCAGGGTGGAAGTCAGACACAGGGTGAAAAATCCCACCTGTGATGGGGCATGAACCCGTGTCACACAGTCGTCAGTCTGCAACGCTGACCGCTTGACCTCAGCAGCTGGTTGAGATTGGTCAGGCGGTGATTACCTTGTCTGTGTGGGAACTGTGTGGTTTGAGATTGTGTGTCAGATGGGTGAGGCTTTATGCTGGATGGGTATTGTCAGGACTTTGCCACACCGTGTGTTACTGGATGATGCTTTCGTAGACTACTTGGCATCTCCTACAGAGACCACATCACTAACACGGAAGTGAAGAACAGAATCAAGCAAAGTATTGGACCCTACGAAGACCTTCTGTCCATAGTGAAAAAACGCAAACTTAGGTGGTATGGACACATCTCCCGATCATCTGGTCTTGCCAAAACGTTCCTGCAAGGCACCGTACAAGGAGGCAGAAGGAGAGGACGGCAGAAGAAGAGATGGGAAGACAACATCCGGGGGTGGACAGGCTTGACGCTCGGTGACGCCCTGAGGAAATCAGAAAACCGTGAAGAGTGGAGAGGGGTGGTGGCCAGGTCAGCAGCGGTGCCCCAACGGTCTGAACCCAGACTGCGGGAGAGGTGAAGGTGAAGGTGTTACTGGTCAGTTTGTGTGAGCCATGTGCCTTGAGTTTTATCATCGTAGAGTTTGGTTAGGCTTTGTGACCATGGGGAACTGCACTGTACTGTATTACTTTTTTTTGTCACTACAGATTTCTTTGTGCAAAATTCAGTTTGCTGTCCTAGGGCAGAGCGTCTTGCCACACAATGCAGCACCACCCAAATTCCTGATTTTTTTTTTTCTCTCTCTCTCTCTCTCTCTCTCTCTCTCTGAAGGTGTCTTTGTTTTACTTCACGCCTTGCAGCCAGAAATGTGTGAATTGAGTTGTGAGTTATGTTATGATTAATCACATTGCTGAGTGTTTCTACTAATGGGGGGGGGGGTATTATGGGGTCAAGGAAGATCTGTGGAGCGAGTGTATGTTGGGCGATTAGCCAGAATGCCAGTGATGGTTGGGAGTTATGATAAGTTGGGTGATTAGCCAGAATGCCAGTGATGGTTGGGAGTTATGATATGTTGGTGATTAGCCAGAATGCCAGTGATGGTTTGGAGTTATGATATGTTGGTGATTAGCCAGAATGCCAGTGATGGTTTGGAGTTATGATAAGTTGGTGATCAGCCAGAATGCCAGTGATGGTTTGGAGTTATGATATGTTGGCTGATCAGCCAGAATGCCAGTGATGGTTGGGAGTTATGATATGTTGGTGATCAGCCAGAATGCGAGTGAAGGTTTGGAGTTACGATATGTTGGTGATCAGCCAGAATGCGAATGATAGTGTGGAATGGTTGTGATATGCAAGGGATGGAGAAAAGTTTCATGGGTTTAAGAGTTTTGAGCTTGCTGTTGGTCAGTCGTAGTGTGGACGTGTGTGTGCACATGGCGACTTCACTCTTGCACTGGGTCAGAGTCCAGAATGTGTGTTTCCTTTCATGTATACACATGTTTGATATGAGCGGTGTATTGTGTATAATGTTTATGACAATATATGTGTGTAAGAACGTCAATTAGTTTTTGAGTGGTAGGTTGGATGTCTGTGTAGAGTTGAGCATCTAAGTTTTGGTTTCAATGTTTAAATGCATGTTTTACACATTGGTTTTTACATTGTACAACATTATTGAGCATGTTTTATGTGGGAAGGCATTATATAAATCAAATTATTATTATTGTCATTGTTATTATTGTATTAATATTCCTCGCTCATTATTATTATTATTATCCCCATTCTCTCTTCTTCATAGAGAAGCAAGATGTTTTGTGTGCATTTTTTTTCCCAGTCTTTTTGACCATTATTTCTTTTGCCGTGAGTGATAGGTTTTGTAGTGATAACTGTTGTATTATTTCTATAGCCATATAGCCATAGAGAACACGGGACAAAACTGCCACCTCTTGATATGATATTCATGTGCCTTAAGCAACAAGGACTTCCAGTCTGTCCGTATTTGATCTCGTCAACTTTTGTAGGGCTTTGGTTTGGGTGTTCGGTTCTTTGCCTGTTTTTGACGTTCACCTTGTCTTTCTTTTTGTTTGTTTGTTTTGGGGCACAGTTCGTCTTTTTGTTTTGGGGGTACAGTTTGTCTTCTTTTTTTTCTTTTTCTTTTTTTTATATAGGTACAGTTAGTCTCTTGTTATCGAAAGATCTTAGGCATCTCATGTCTTGAACACATCACCAATGAGCAAGTTTGCCAGACCATCACTCAACATATCGGGCCACACGACGACCTACTGACCGTTGTGAAGAAACGGGAACTGAAATGGTATGGTCATATCACAAGATCAAACGGCCTTGCCAAAGTCATCCTCCAAGGAACGGTAGAGGGGAAGAGAAGAAGAGGCAGACAAAGGAAAAAAATGGTCTGACAACACTGAACAGGGGACAGGGCTGACACTTGTTGAGAATCAATCACCCACACATGATCGTCCGGAATGGAGAAGGCTAGTGCACAGGTCAACATCGTGGTGCCCCAACTGTTCCCCACAGAGATATGGGATCAAGGCAAGGCAGGGCAAGGCAGTCTATTAGTTTTTGTGTGTTTTTTAATTACAGTTTCCTCCTTCATGAAGGGCTCAAGAATCTGAGCAGTGAGTTACTCAACCCCTGGATTTTTAGTGATGAGTATGCTCATTGGTGAAGGGTTCTCACTGAGATCAGATTGAACTCACAAGTCAGAATGTCAGTCACCTGATGACCCTTAACTGTGTGGTCCCAGTCTTCCCATTTAAGGGCATAACACACTCCACTCTGGATAGGGGCTGGCCATGGGCTGAAAATATACATGTACCTCTGATGGTGCTCAAACCTTCGTTCTCATAGTGATCAGTCCGCAACACTAACCACTTTGCCACGATGTCTGTGTTTTTTGGGGGTTTTTTTTGCAGTTGTTGTCTTTGAATCAGAGCATCAGTTTGGATATTTTTTTAAGAGAGGGTGAGAGAATCTCTGAACCGTTCAACTAATTTAGTTGACGTTTGGAATCTATATAATGTATTTATATTTTTTAGAAAAAATACCGTCCTAGTACTTTTTGCAGGTTTTTGTTGTTTTATTGTTATTGTTGTTGTTTTGTTTATTCTTTTACCCATTCTTTTTCATAACTTAGATTTTGGTTTGGGCTTAAATATGTTGATATTTAAGTAGTGAAGACACCTTCTTTTAATTAAAAAAGCAATAATTACATTGAATACACCCACTGCTGATCATATATTTTTTAGTTATAAATGCAGATCAGCACTGACTTTGTTTCTTCTCTGAAGCTGATGAGTATTATCCTTTTTTAACAATGTTTTTTGTTTGTATTTTTCTTTATTTGAAGTTGGAATTCAAAAAGTAAATGAAAGCTGGAATTGTAGCAATAAAAAAAAAAAAAGAATAAAAGAACAACTTCTATGAGACAAAAAGAGCAAATCAAAACGTGAATTGTTTCAATGAAAAACAGACCACTTCTCTGCTTCTCTGAATAAAATAAAACATTTTAAAAATCACATTAAGACTTATGCTGTACTGAACAAACTAAATGCAAAGCAAGGATGCGCGCACACACACACACACACACACACACACACGCACGCACGCACGCACGCACGCACGCACGCACGCACGCACGCACGCACGCACGCACGCACGCACACACACACACACACACACACACAGACACACACACATTCATTACATCACACACACACACACACACACACACACACACAGACACACACACACATTCATTACATCACATGTAATATCACTTAAAAGTGAAAAGACGTTAAAGGAAGAGAGGGTTGTGGTGTACGTTGCACAATGCTTGCCAGCCTGAGGCCTTGGACTTATTTGTTGCTGGTGCTGCAGTTTTACCGGCCATTTGTGTGTTGTGTGTCAGTGTGCTGTGTGTCAGTGTGTGTACATCAACCCTTTAAATTAATATGATTTTGCATTATGATTTGATTGTGTGTGTGTGTGTGTGTGTGTGTGTGCAGGCTTGCGAATGTCTGCAAATTTGCTGAACGTGGCGCCATTTTGCATTCTGGTGAAGTGTCAGTTACTTGCCTTGTGTTTGTATCTGTCCTTATTTATTCAGTTTTTGTTTAAACAACCTTTTATTTTACGCAGTTGTACTTATTTTGTTTGTTCCTTTTTTTTTTCTTTTTTTTTTTCTTTTTTTTTTGGACTGTTTTCATGCACATATGTACGTACACTATACGCATATGTATGTTCACTTATGCATTTTTAGAGTCTGGTAGGCTTTCAGGGCCTGACAGTGATTTGGGACTGTGCATTGGTCGGGCATCTGCTGAGGATTTTTTTTTTTTTTTTTTTTTTTTTTTTTTTAAAGTAGATGTGCTGCTGTCTGTATGGATCAGTCTGCACGCTTTGATGTTTCCTGGAAACTGAAAGTGAAAATCTTTTTTTTTTTTTTCTTTCGTGTACAGTGTTGTTGAAAAGCATCTGATGTGCTGGTTTTTTGGGGTTTTTTTTTCCCTGTGGGGATGCCGAGGGGTCTTTCAATAATCCAAAAACTTGTGCTAGAAAATTTCCTCTTTTTTTAAATTTTTTTTTTTAATCATTCTCTTTGTTCCTGACTTTTTCCTTTTATTCCTTTCTGTTGTGTTTTGCTTTTTTTTTTTTTTTTTTTTGCTGGTCCATCCACTTATATTTATTGTTTAGAAAGCTTTGAATGATTTTTTTTCCTTTTTTTGTGTGTACTTGATAATCAGTCGTTCTTACTATGTTGTGTTCTCTTTTTTTTTCTTTTTCTTTTGGTTTAAACAGTATTTTATTTGAAAATGTCACAAGACAGGTACAAAGAATAGTATCAGGACAACAAAAGAGTATTGTATAAAGTCCTGTTGTATATTGTTTTGACATGTCGTCACAGCTCGGCTATGACTGATCTAGAAAATCGCCATGTCGTCATACGCTCGTAGCAGTATTCCATTTCATTCAGGTGCAAAGAATAGTACTAGGACAACAAAAGAGTATTGTATTAAGTCCTGTTGTATTGTCCTGTTGTATTGTCATATTCGTTTGGTGTTTTTTTTCATGAAGAATGTGAGTTACTGTGGTAACCAAAAACAGTTTGGTGAGTCTCTGTTTCACAAATAGGTCATCGTAACCGTTTAGTTTGAGACTGATTGTTATAATCTGAAAGCATATCTGTTTGTTGATGAGTTTGGGGAAAGATTGTGTGTGTGCTGTTGTTGTTTTTTTGCCTTCTGCAGTAATTTTGTGAATTTTATTGGAAGTAATTTTGGATATTGTTTACTTTATTTGGTGTTATTATTGGTGATGATGATATGGTTGTTGTTTTTAAAATTAAATTTAAAAAGAAAAGAGATAGGAATTTAAATCACAATATATTCTTTAAATGTGTGGTGTTGTGAGTTTGTTTTTTTGGTTTTTTTTTGTCGAGTGTTTCTGTGTGTGTGTGTGTGTGTGTGTGTGTGTGTGTACATTTAAGCGCATTGTCTGTTGTGTATATTATAGAACGCATGTTCGTATGCAGTGCGCTCTCTCTCTCTCTCTCTGTTAGTCTTTCCATCTGTCTTTCTGTCTTCCTCCCTCGCCCCCCCCCCCTCCACCCCTC
Organism: Babylonia areolata; assembly: GCF_041734735.1. Classification (NCBI taxonomy): domain Eukaryota; kingdom Metazoa; phylum Mollusca; class Gastropoda; order Neogastropoda; family Buccinidae; genus Babylonia; species Babylonia areolata. The sequence goes on from NC_134900.1 coordinate 36,834,906, forward strand.
TTCTCTCTCTCTCACACACACAAAACATCAATTCAGCTGAAAACAGAAGATAAATGTATACGTTTGATTATATCTTATATATGGATTGTTCTTACTTATTAATGTTAGTTAAGGTGCCGTTGATCAGAAAGATATATTTTTTTACTTTTGTACATGTTTTTGTTTCTTTTTTTCTGCAAATTTATAAACACCAACTGTGTGCACTACAGTGCACAGTGTTATAGTGCCTGTAGGTGTGTGCTATTGTGTGTGTATGTATGTGTGTGTGTGTGTGAGAGAGAGAGAGAGAGAGAGAGAGAGAGAGCAAGCATCTATTATCTTTTGTGGGCAGTTACGCTGCATATTATGTGATTGCGCTTAGTGCCATGATGTGAGAACTTTGCCTGCCTGCTTGCCCCTCTCTCTCTCTCTCTCTCTCTCTCTCTCTCTCTGTCTCTCTCTCCTTCTTTCTTCTCTGTGTGTGTGATGTGTATGCACGTGCAGTCAGACTCGCTCACTCACCCATCAAGTTTGTTCGCTTTCTCCATCTCACTCAAGTTTATGTTAACATTTGTCCTCACCTCCAAAGGTCTCACAGCCTTTTGCTCCCATCGGGGCAGTGAATTCATGTCCACTGTGTCCAGGGCTTAGCATGGGAAGGTGGGGCCCCGTTCTCCCCTTTCGCTGTTTAACATTTCTTCTTCTTCTTCTTCTTCGGCATTCATGGGCTGCAACTCCCATGTTCACTCGTATGAACGCGAGTGGGCTTTTACGTGTATGACCGTTTTTACCCCGCCATATAGGCAGCCATACTCCGCTTTCGGGGGTGTTTAACATTTCTGAACTGAAAGAAGGTAACATTTCTGAACTGAAAGAAGGTACCCATTCTCACCTGGTTGGAGTGAGGAAAATCAAAGTAAAGTGCCTGTCCCAAGGACACAGCGCTTGTGGAAATGGGGCCTCAAAAAACTTGAACATCGGATCAGAAGTCCAACACTTAATTGACTCCTGCCATGGCACCTCTTTTAACTAGTTGATCCTGCCATGGCACCTCTTTTAACTAGTATATCCTGCCATGGCACCTCTTTTAACTAGTTGATCCTGCCATGGCACCTCCTTTAACTAGTATATCCTGCCATGGCACCTCCTTTAACTAGTTGATCCTGCCATGGTACCTCTTTTAACTAGTTGATCCTGCCATGGCACCTCCTTTAACTAGTATATCCTGCCATGGCACCTCCTTTAACTAGTATATCCTGCCATGGCACCTCCTTTAACTAGTTGATCCTGCCATGGTACCTCTTTTAACAAGTCAATCCTGCCATGGCACCTCCTTTAACTAGTTGATTCTGCCATGGCACCTCTTTTAACTAGTGGATTCTGCCATGGCACCTCTTTTAACTAGTGGATTCTGCCATGGCACCTCTTTTAACTAGTATATCCTGCCATGGCACCTCCTTTAACTAGTTGATTCTGCCATGGCACCTCTTTAAACTTATTGACTCTGCCATGTTGCCTCTTATAACTTTTAGCTAACATTTGTACCCAATTCATGAGAAAATAACGTCAGAATGCAGACCTCCACATGTGAGTTTTAACTCATGGATCCACAGTGAGCTGCCAGCTTGTTAATTTATGCTTATTGCTGTAATTTGGAGAGTTTTGCCGTATTGAAACTTTGACTGAAACCTAGTTTGGATGCTGAAAATTGCCAGTCTGTGTGGCACTGTTGACAGAGTAAGCAGACTAGTTTGTCACATGCATTCATTGGTATTGGTTGTCTAAATGTGAATACAAAAAGGGAAAACTTCACTACTCAGATTTTGTTGTTGTTGTTGTTTTTTGTTTTTTTGTCACATGTGGACATGACTTGTTCTTTAGGCATTGATGAATTGGTTTCTTCTGATAGATATACTCAAGAGTTGTTTGAAGGAGAACGTTTTCAAATCATTTACACAGCGTATTTAAGGCACAGGCATTTATGCATATTCTGAAAACATGTACTTCACAGACACAAACGTTGTGGAAAGAGTTACTGATGTATGTGTATACAGTATTTTTTTTGACTGCACGTGTATTGGTATTATTGAAAATAGTTTCAGTTTTTATGCATAATCAAGTGAATTTCAGTAACCTATGATATCTGTGGGAAATATTGCCACCTCTTTGTATTGCACACAATCAAATTGTATTGCATTGTATTACTTGTTGTCACAACAGAATTCTCTGTGTGATGATTATTATGGGATGTTTTTTTTTTAAATTTTGTTTGGGAAGTGAGGTTTGTGGTTGGTGTTTATTCCAGTATTACTGCGGATCAGTCGTATAATCCTATGATTGGTTCAAAAGTTAGATATTTTTTTCAGTTTTGTTGAATTTTTTAAGCCAGTGGCTGTTGTGTTAGTGAAATAGATGCTTTGTTGTTTGGGTTGAAGCTTCTATTTTATGTTGATTTTTTTTTTCAAGCCATTTGGGTTTGTGTTTTTAAAATTCATGTAAATTTTGTTGATTTTTTATTTTCTTTTGTTTATCATTTACTTGGGTCTGTTGATAACAAATATATACATATGTGCTTGGTTTTACAGTTAGGTTTTTGCATGCATGGCCGGCCGCTTTTGATTTTCATTCCATCAGTATGTACAACTGAAAGGCAAAATCCAGAATCGTTAAGATTTGATTTCCAATTCAGACATTAAGACTGAAGCTACTCCAGTTTACTTGTTTCGTGGGCGTGATGAGATGGGAAGAACAGTATTGGGTGTGAGTGTAAGACATGAATAACCACTTGTTATTTTTGTGTCTTATTTGGGTGTTAATGTTGTTTTTGTTTTAAATTTTTTTATTAAAAGGTGATTTTGAAAACTGTAAGTTAGGAGTTACTTACTTTTATTTGTATGAATGTGTGTGTGTGTGTGTGTGTGTGTGTGTGTGTGTGTGTGTGTGAATGAAAGATATAAATTTCCAGTTGTTATTATTTTGGCTTATTTGGGTGTTGTTGTTTTTTAAAGTTTTATTAAAAGATGATTTTGAAAATTGAGTTTGGAGTTACTTTTATTTATGTGAATGTGTGTGTGTGTGTGTGTGTGAAAAACATAAATTTCCAGTTGTTATTATTTTGGCTTATTTGGGTGTTGTTGTTTTTTTTTTATAGTTTTATTAAAAGGTGATTTTGAAAACTGAGTTTGGAGTTACTTTTATTTGTGTGAATGTGTGTGTGTGTGTGTGTGTGTGTGTGTGTGTGTGTGTGAAAGACATAAATTTCCAGTTGTTATTATTTTGGCTTATTTGGGTGTTGTTGTTTTTTTAAAGTTTTATTAAAAGGTGATTTTGAAAATTGAGTTTGGAGTTACTTTTATTTGTGTGAATGTGTGTGTGTGTGTGTGTGTGTGTGTGTGTGTGACATAAATTTCCAGTTGTTATTATTTTGGCTTATTTGGGTGTTGTTGTTTTTTAAAGTTTTATTAAAAGGTGATTTTGAAAATTGAGTTTGGAGTTCCTTACTTTTATTTGTGTGAATGTGTGTGTGTGTGTGTGAATGAAAGACATAAATTTCCAGTTGTTATTATTTTGGCTTATTTGGGTGTTGTTGTTTTTTAAAGTTTTATTAAAAGGTGATTTTGAAAATTGAGTTTGGAGTTCCTTACTTTTATTTGTGTGAATGTGTGTGTGTGTGTGTGAATGAAAGACATAAATTTCCAGTTGTTATTATTTTGGCTTATTTGGGTGTTGTTGTTTTTTAAAGTTTTATTAAAAGGTGATTTTGAAAATTGAGTTTGGAGTTACTTACTCTTATTTGTCTGACTGTGGCTGTAGTTTTTACTGGTGAACCCTTTCAACCCTGAGGAGAGTACATCCTTGGTAGGCTTCCATGTCATATCGATGCGAAAAAAAAAAAAGGCAGAAAATAGACTGCTTTCCCTCCATATTCCATGTGGACACATCCTGAAATATTGTTTTCCCTCCATATTCCATGTGGACACATTCTGAAATATTGTTTTCCCTCCATATTCCATGTGGACACATCCTGAAATATTGTTTTCCCTCCATATTCCATGTGGACACACCCTGTTTTAATAATGAGACTAATGTTGATGCCAGAGCAACGCTCAGTCGCAGGACTCAATGATTTAAGTCACAGACAGGAACCTTTTTTTGCGTTCCCCACAGGCAAAGCGTTGTGCCGTCCTCACAGAACATGAAGAATGCCATTTCTGAAGAGACACACATACTGACCAGAATCTGCCAGGTCATCAACGTTTTAAAGAGAAGGAGGAGTCTCCTTGCAGGAGAAGAAAGCCAGACATGAGGCAGGCACTGGGGACATTGAGCCAGAGGACAGTGCTGAGCCTCCAGTGGATCGCATCACACTGTGGAGTCAGCAGGAATGAGGAGGCTGAGAGGATTTTGTATTTGTATTTGTATTTCTTTTTATCACAACAGATTTCTCTGTGTGAAATTTGGGCTGCTCTCCCAGGGAGAGCGCGTAGCCATACTACAGCGCCACCCATTTTTTTTTGGTATTTTTTCCTGCCTGTTTTATTTGTTTTTGCCTATCGAAGTGGATTTTTCTACAGAATTTTGCCAGGAACAACCTTTTTGTTGCCATGGGTTCTTTTACGTGCGCTAAGTACATGCTGCACACGGGACCTCGGTTTATCGTCTCATCCGAATAACTAGCGTCCAGACCACCACTCAAGGTCTAGTGGAGGGGGAGAAAATATCGGCAGCTGAGCCGTGATTCAAACCAGCACGCTCAAATTCTCTCTCGCTTCCTAGGCGGACGCGTTACCTCTAGGCCATCACTGCACTATGTCAAAGGTGGGCAGCAGAATGAAACAGACTGTCCATCCTGTCTCCTGTAGAAAAGCATGTGCAATCCTGAAGAGCCAGTTCAGAGAGCAATGGAGAAACAAACTTCAAGCTGGATCGGAGGAGAATGCTCTCTGGACTTAACTCACTCAGTACGGCCAGTCCTCTCTTCTCCTCTACACAGACCCCTCGGATGTCCAGTGGGTGTCTCTATGACCCAGCCTTTAGCTTCCGTCGTCAGAATTGTGGTATTCTTTGTCAACATTCACCTCTTTAGTGTAAGAGCCTTCCGCTTGTAATATTGTGATGGTTGTAATTGGGGTGAAACGCTGTTAACGCCATCTCTTTCGCCGTTCGTATGGAGAGAGTTAAAACACAGCACAACAAGTAGTCCTCCTCCGACTGAGAACTGGACATTGTAGGCTCCTTTCACACCTCTGCAGACTGAGACTGTCCCCTACTGATGAATGCCCTTGCAGCACAGGTTTGCAGACACCAGAACATTTGCTACAGTTCTGCCCAATGTTTGGTGCACTGAGGAGGGAATCCTGGCCCTGTGTGGTGGATCTCCACGAGAAGCTCTGGGGACCACCTGCTGCACTGCAGAGAACGGCAGACTTCGGTTGGACCATCTCACGGCATGACCTGGGGAACATGGAAGAATAAGAGAAGGATGGTCTCTCTGGTCCAGTGAGTGGAGAACAAGGAAAACCAAGCCCTGAGCCAGGTAACAACTACAGCACACAAGAAAAAGAGAGAAAGAGGGGGAGGAAAGTTTCAGTTTCAGTAGCTCAAGGAGGCGTCACTGCGTTCGGACAAAACCATATACGCTACACCACATCTGCCAAGCAGATGCCTGACCAGCAGCGTAACCCAACGCGCTTAGTCAGGCCTTGGGAAAAAAAAACAAAACAACAAACAAAAAAAACCAAAAACAAAAACAAAAAAAAACAAAAAAAAACACACACAACCACACACACACACAAAAAAAAAAAAACAAAAAAAAAACGGGGGAATAAATAATAGATAAGCTTGCATAAATAAATAAATAAATAAATAATAATTATAATATAGAAAAAGGTAGTAGTAATAATATTAGTAATACTAATAAAATGATAATAATAAAACATAAATAAATAAATAAATAAGACAACAATGGTGATAAATAAGCAAATAAATGTAAAAAATGAAGACACACATTCACACATACACCCACACATGCATAACAGAAATGCACCAGACATGCAGTTTCACATATATGAAAGCACAGTCAAATACATATAAACGTACATGAGCTCCAACACACACACACACACACGCATTACCGTGCACCTCCTCTACCCCCCTCCTCCACACACTCATTTCTAGTCTAAGTATCGCAGCTTCCACGGCACACACACACACACACACAAACACAAACACACACTCACAGAGATGAACACTTACTTGTACAAGCACATATGAAAGCACAGTCAAATACATATAAACGTACATGAGCTCCAACACACACACACACACACACACATTACCTTGCACCTCCTCTACCCCCTCCTCCACACACTCATTTCTAGTCTACGTATCGCAGCTTCCACGGCACACACACACACACACAAACACACACTCACAGAGATAAACACTTACTTGTACAAGCACACACACATACGCCCATATCTCCCACCCCCAACTCCACACACGTACATACAAAGATATATATATATATATATATATATATATATATATATATATATATATATATATATATACACGTTCCAATATCCTGTTGCTCCCACAGTGTAGGCATGCATACACTCACATACCTCATCCTCTACCCCACCTCCCCCTGCACTCCCACCTCCCCTCACACACACACACACACACACACACACACACACACACACGCGTACACATATCTCTCCTGACACTTGTGTACAGTTTCACTCTCGCGCATTCACAAACGCACTCAAAAGCACACATACACACAAACACACACAGCCGCCACTGACTGGCCGCAAGAGGGATGGGAAAAGATCTCTGATGCCAAGAACGTGGCGTCTAGTGTGTTGCTCGGTCTGTTGTGTTTGGAAAGGCCCACAGAGACTCTGTTCC
>NC_134900.1:36846799-36864299 GCF_041734735.1 Babylonia areolata
TCCTGATTTAAAGTTTTACCTGGATAAATCCAAACGTGAGAACAACCGTTACTATGGTTCCATAAACATCATGGCAGCCACGATAGCAGCCGATCTATAAAACTTGAAAAGTTGAATCGCGGCTATGAATTTCGGCCGGCAACCGCAAATTTGGTTTGCTTTTACATTTTTCTTGACGCCGGCGCACACTGCTGCAGGAGTCTTATCTAAACAATCTGTCAGCCGACGGATTGCGAGTCCGGCTCATGACGAGCGCTCAACAGCGAATATGACTTGATATAAAACTGAAACTGAAACTGAAAATGACGGGTAATCGGACGGGTGTCGGTGGTCCAAATTTTAATGCTGTTTAAAGCGCTTGGATTCTCGCCACGAGTGTCTTGAGTTCGATCCCCGTGACACCTGGTGTGTTTAGAGTGGAGATGTTTCCGATCTCCCAGGTGAATCTATGTGCATATCTGCTTAGTGCCTGAAATCCCTTCGTGTGTATACCGGGCTTACGCAGAAGATCAAGTAGTCACGTTAAAGATCCTGTAATCCATGTCAGCGTTAGGTGGTTTATGGAAACGAGGACTTACCCAGCCGCATGCATACCCCTGAAAACGGAGTGTGGCTGCCAACATGGCTGGGTAAATAAACGAAACGGACATACACGTCAACAGTTTCCCCCGTGTGTGTGTGTGTGTGTGTGTGTGTGTGTGTTGTGTGTGTGTGTGTGTGTGTGTGTGTGTGTGTTGTGTGGAAGGAGAGAGAGAGAGAGAGAAGCAGACATACACACAGAGTGTATGTGAGCGTGTGCTAATCTCTTCTCTCTTCCCTCACTGTCACTCACCTGCTCACACACACACACACACACACACACACACACACACGCACCGACGCACACAGCCGACCATGACATTGCAGCACCGGTATAGATAACACAAATAACTGCAAGGACACTGGCCCCCTAGGCCACAACTTAAAAAAAAAACACTATATAATTGATCACTTGGATTTCACGCACAGACATACATAAACATTGACAACAACCTGACCTTGACCTGACATTGACCTTCGTCAGAGAGAAGTTTGGGCCCGTTTCGCCACACGCACACTTCACGTGGTAAGAAAATCCAAGGCGCTCAGCCTCAGAAGTTGCCTGCAATGTCATACATAGGATTCTTTTGAAGTCATCTTCAACAACAAACATCTAGAACGTCTTTTGTCTCCCCCCCTTCCCCCCTCCCCCCCCCGCCCCCTCCCCCCTGTCTCCTTATGCGGTGACATGCATGCAACACTAACAAATAACTGAAACACGAAACTGATTACCTCAAGACTCTTCTTCTGCGTTCTAGGGTTCTTGCAACTCCCACGTTCACTCGAATAAACACACACACACACACACACACACACACACACACACACACACACACAACACATTTACACACACACACACACTCATTATTGAAATTAACCATTTGATTCACGAGCTCTTATTAAGAGGCTCTTACATAACCTTTTGCTGGATTCCTTCTCATTGCGGTTTTTACTATAACGAAAAAGTTGACATTTTGGCTAAAAACAGGAGCTAGAAGCTCCACGAAGGAGTTAGATTTAAATATTTCGCTTTCACTACAGGAATGTTACAACATGGTAGAAAAAGTCCAATGGTCAAAATTTCAGTTTGAGGAAAAACACACCGGTAACTTGGAGTTACATAAGAACATACAGAAAATGTATGGTTTCATGGGAAAACATTATCATAATGATTTTCATAAGAGGCAAATCATTTCTCTAATCTGCAGATGGAAAATGAATTGTTTTTGGGCAAAATATGTCAGTAATGTTTCTTGCATCTGTGGTGCTCACATACCAGCCGATCATATACCAACTTGCGATATGTTAACTCACTCCGTACGGCCAGTCCTCTCTTCTCCTCTACACAAACCCCTCGGATGTCCAGTGGGTGTCTGAATGACCCAACCTTTAGCTTCCGTCGTCAGAATTGTGGTATTCTTTGTCAACATTCACGTCTTCAGTATAAGAGCCTTCCGCTTGCACTGAATATTTTGATGATGTAATTTGGGGTGAAACGCTGTTAACGTCGTCTCTTTCGCCGTTCGTATGGAAAGAGTTAAAGTCTCTCTGACTGTCAAACATATCGATCACCACCCGGAGTGTAACTCCATGATTTACCGAGACTGGCGGATGTCTATATATCTATCTATCACACTGAAATTGACAGGGAAAAAGAAACTGTGGGTCTTTCCCCCCCTCTCGTGAGTGCGTGGTACTTACCATCAGACCAGGAAGACTTTTCAGATGTAGGGAAGCGTTCACTGTATTTCTTCCTCTTGTTGTTCCATTATTTCATTTGGAAAATGTCACAATACAACATGCCTATAGATGAACAGGACAACAAGATCTCGTACAAGGTCCTGATCTCATGTACATACTAAGTGTGTCAGTGACGGATTTCACCGTAGCTGGAAATTGAAACGTGATCATACCTTGTGTGTGTGTGCCTCTGTGTGTATGTGTGTGTGTGTGTGCGCGCGCGTGCGCGCGCGCGTGCGTGCGTTTGCATGCGGATGTAAAACTAAGCTCATACAATCGTAACATGAGTCAATCGTTCAATCGGTCACAGCAGCAGGCAAAGCGGATACATGTGCCCTCTGTGAGGAGAGACAGACAGATAGCGCTGTGGTGACGGATATGATGGAGATGATGCGACCATTGTCACTTCTTCCTGTTGTTGACCTAACTCACAACCACTGTATAAAAAAAGAATTTTAAAAACTCCCTCCTCTCTCTCTCTCTCTCTCTCTCTCTATATATATATATATATATATATATAGAGAGAGAGAGAGAGAGAGAGAGAGAGAGAGAGAGAGAAGACAAGACAAGACAAATTCTTTATTTTCGAGGATAATAGATAAGTACTGGCGCGCTGTTTTTCATCCAGTCCCCGCCCTGAAACAGGGTCTACACTACACAATACTACATTATATATGTCATTGCATGCACTACACAATGCTACTGAAAGTCATAGCATTGCGAATACAATACTACATAAAGGCATAAGCATGGTAATACTAAGACACACACACACACACACACACACACACACACACACACACACACACACACACACACACACACACACACACACAGAGAAAGAGAGAGAGAGGCACAAGCATGGTATTAATAAACGACATAGGAAAAAATCAAAACAAACAAACAAACAAAAACAACAAAAACAAACAAAAAAAAAACACACACACAAAAAAAACACACAGACATTCATACACACACACTCTCTCTCTCTCTCTCTCTTACGCACACTTACACTTACACACATATAAGCATATATTGTGTATGTTAACAAATACTATACGAATGTGATTTTTATACATAAGGAGAGACAGAGACAGAGACAAAGAGAGACAGAGACAGAGACACAGAGGGACAGATATATATATATCCAAGCCCAGATGTCTTTGTTTTTCAATGGCGGACGCACAAAAAAACAACAAAAAAACCAACCAACCAACCAACCAACCAAACAAACAAAAAACCGTTTTGGTTAGTCTTTTAATAATCTTCAGAACTGTTGTTGCGTTTGGGTTCACGTGGGGTGGTGGTTTTAAACAGCTCTAGTCATTTCTGCTCTCATGCTGGTCCCGGTGTACCTCCAAAAAGGAGGTTGGTTTGCACAGCAAGCGGCAGCTATACACCCCCACACAAATAAGTTTCAGTTTTCAGTTTCACTTTCTCAAGGAGGCGTCACTGCGTTCGGACAAATCCATACACGCTACACCACATCTGTTGAGCAGATGCCTGACCAGCAGCATAACCCAACGCGCTTAGTCAGGCCTTGAGTGCATGCTTACATATTTGTGTACCTATGAAAGTGGATTTCATTTTACGTAATTTCGCCAGAGGACAACACTCTCGTTGCCATGGGTTCTTTTTCAGTGCGCCAAGTGCGTGCTGCACACAAATAAACACACACTGACACAGTATACTGTATGCACGCGCTTACACCCCCATCCGTACACACACACACACACACACACACACACACACACACACACACACACACACACACAGAGGGGGGGTGGGGGGGGGGGACTCGGGTAAGTGTACTGAACAACTTTTGAGCTGCTGACAGACGAAACTGACAAGAACTGTCACTCTTGCTGGGTGACAGTGACTGGCGTGTTGTTTGTCAGTTATCTCCCTCCTGTCGTCACTTGCACACTTGCTGACTTGTCGAAAGTTCTCTCTCTATATATATCTTATTGGGGTCAGTCAAACAACTCAACTCTTGAGCTTGATGTGCGTGTGTGTGTGTGTGTGTGTGTGTGTGTGTGTGTGTGTGTGTGTGTGTGTGTGTGTCTGTGTGTGTGTGTGTGTGTGTGTGTGTGTGTGTGTGTGTGTGTGTGTGATTTCCGAATACGTGTTGTTGATTTTTTTGAAGTTCCAATATGACCCTCTAAGGTCCGCTTGGCTGTTCTCAACATGAAGTGAACTGATCCTAAATAAATAAATGAATGAATGAAATAGATACATTGAATGGATAAATACATTTTTTTAAAAGTACAATAACGGTAGTAGTAGTAGCAGTAGTAGCTGCTGTTGTAAGAAGAAGAAGAAGAAGATTTATTATTACTATTATTATCATCATTATTATTATTGTTATTGTTATTTTGATTATGATGATGATTATTATTATCATTATTATTATTGTTGTTGTTGTTCACGTCGTCGTCGTCGATGTTGTTGTTGGTATCATCAGTCATCATCATCATCACCATCAAAAACAGCAACATTGCTAAATACGATGCTCCCCAAAAATCCATTTCATACATAACAATCTGTCCACGCCCCTGTTGACCGGACGAGTCCAAAACCATCCTCAACTCAACTGTACTAACAAGTTAGTTGGACTGATCCAATGCAGAGGAGGAGGGGAGCTGGGAGAGTCCACCGACCCGACCAATTAAGGAGAACGAGGCGAGGAAGGAAGTCACACCACGGAAACAAACACTCAACCCACGACACACATACACACATAGATCGTGGGGAATGCCCCCAGCACATAGCCCCGCGTAAAACCTCAACCGAGCAACTAACTAACGTGCACGCACGCACGCACACACGTCCGTAACTGAGCATCAAGTGCGCCACCGGAAGTTACGTAGTGGTCGATGACGTCAGTTCCGGTACTGATGGTGTCATGAACTGAACTGACGGTTCGATTTCCATCTTTCGTTGAATGGTGCTGTTTGTGGTTATTAATATAACTGGCGATGTAAGCTTACTTAGCACAACAGGGCCTCTTGTATTGCCTTCATGCTCTTCCAAGTGCAAAATTCCGCTCTATGCCTTATGTGATGTGTGTGTGTGTGTGTGTGTGTGTGTGTGTGTGTGTGTGTGTGTGTGTGATATTTGTGTGTGTGTGTGTGTTTGTCAGTGCGTGTGTGTGTGGATACTACTTTATAGTCTGTCCTCATTTAACGGGATTTGCAAGTTACTCAACTAACAAAAGAAAAAAAAAACAACCACTAATGCAGAGAGAGTGAGAATGAGGGTTAAAGAGAGGGAAACCAATTTTTATTCCACGAACGTTTTGGGGCACAGCTGGCAGGTTGGTTGGTTTTGTTGTTGTTGTTTATTTGGGGTTTTGTGGGGGTTTTGTTTGTTTTTTGTTTTTTTGTTTTACACAAAACCCTAAAGAGTATCCCAAAAATATATACTGAATAAAATAAAGATAAGAAAAAAAACACCAAAAAACAAAAAAACAAAAAAAACCGACCGAGAGTCAACCCACGATTATCCCATTGCGTTCGCCGCTCATGATTATTACAAGCGTGTCACATGTGACAAACAACAACTACAACGATAACAACAACAACCATACCCCCCCCCCTACCCCCACCCCCCCCTCCTCCCCTCCCCCATCCCCCCCCTCCCCCCAGCACCGACTTTCCAGTGTCTGGGACACAGTGACAGACTGACAGACAGGCTGATGGCATCTTTCAGCACACAAAACAATCAGACCTATCGGGCAAAGGCCTGCCATTGTTGTGTACTGTACCCCCCTCCTGGTTAACTCTCTCCATACGAACGGCGAAAGAGACGACGTTAACAGCGTTTCATCCCAATTACCATCATCAAAATATTGCAAGTGGAAGGCTCTTATACTGAAGAGGTGAATGTTGACAAAGAATACCACAATTCTGACGACGGAAGTTAAAGGTTGGGTCATTCAGACACCCACTGGACATCCGAGGGGTCTGTGTAGAGGAGAAGAGAGGACTGGCCGTACTGAGTGAGTTAAACCAAACAGCCAGGTCACTGAGTTGAGGACTGGCTGATGGCATCTTTCAGCACATAAAACAATCAGACCCATCGGGCAAAGGCCTGCCATTGTTGTGTACTGTACTGTACCCTCTCCTGGTTAAACCAAACAGCCAGGTCACTGAGTTGAGGACTGGCTGATGGCATCTTTCAGCACATAAAACGATCAGACCTATCGGGCAAAGGCCTGCCATTGTTGTGTACTGTACTGTACCCTCTCCTGGTTAAACCAAACAGCCAGGTCACTGAGTTGAGGACTGGCTGATGGCATCTTTCAGCACATAAAACAATCAGACCTATCGGGCAAAGGCCTGCCATTGTTGTGTACTGTACTGTACCCTCTCCTGGTTAAACCAAACAGCCAGGTCACTGAGTTGAGGACTGGCTGATGGCATCTTTCAGCACATAAAACAATCAGACCTATCGGGCAAAGGCCTGCCATTGTTGTGTACTGTACTGTACCCTCTCCTGGTTAAACCAAACAGCTAGGTCACTGAGTTGAGGACTGGCTGATGGCATCTTTCAGCACATAAAACAATCAGACCTATCGGGCAAAGGCCTGCCATTGTTGTGTACTGTACTGTACCCTCTCCTGGTTAAACCAAACAGCTAGGTCACTGAGTTGAGGACTGGCTGATGGCATCTTTCAGCACATAAAACGATCAGACCCATCGGGCAAAGGCCTGCCATTGTTGTGTACTGTACCCCCCTCCTGGTTAACTCTCTCCATACGAACGGCGAAAGAGACGACGTTAACAGCGTTTCACCCCAATTACCATCATCAAAATATTGCAATCGGAAGGCTTTTATACTGAAGAGATGAATGTTGACAAAGAATGCCACAATTCTGACGACGGAAGCTAAAGGTTGGGTCATTCAGACACCCACTGGACATCCGAGGGGTCTGTGTAGAGGAGAAGAGAGGACTGGCCGTACTGAGTGAGTTAAACCAAACAGCCAGGTCACTGAGTTGAGGACTGGCTGATGGCATCTTTCAGCACATAAAACAATCAGACCCATCGGGCAAAGGCCTGCCATTGTTGTGTACTGTACTGTACCCTCTCCTGGTGAAACCAAACAGCTAGGTCACTCAGTTGAGGAAAAGGAGAAGGAAAGCATGGAAGGGGGTAAAGGGGAAAAGAAAAAAAAACCTAACATCGACAACAGCCACAAGTTGAAGAATGATGATGATGATGACAACAACAACACAGACAGCAACGATGATGATGATGATGACTGATGATGATGATGATAATAATAATGATAATAACAATAACAACACAGACAGCAACGATGATGATGATGATGACTGATGATGATGATGATGATGATAATGATAATAATAATAATAATAACAACAACAACACAGACAGCAATGATGATGATGATGACTGATAATTATAATAATGTTAATAATAACAACAACACAGACAGCAACGATGATGATGATGATGACTGATGATGATGATGATGATGACTGATGATGATGATGATGACTGATGATGATGATGATAATAATAATGATAATAACAACAACAACACAGACAGCAACGATGATGATGATGATGATGACTGATGATGATGATGATGATGATGATAATAATAATAATAACAATAACAATAACACAGACAGCAACGATGATGATGATGATGATAATGATAATAATAATAATGATGATGATGATGATAATGGCAACAACAACAATAACTACAACAACACAGACAGCAGCGATGATGATGATGATAATAATAATACTGATGATCA
Organism: Babylonia areolata; assembly: GCF_041734735.1. NCBI lineage: Eukaryota > Metazoa > Mollusca > Gastropoda > Neogastropoda > Buccinidae > Babylonia > Babylonia areolata. The sequence continues at coordinate 36,854,913 of NC_134900.1, forward strand.
TGATGATGATGATGACGACAACAACAACAATAACTACAACAACACAGTCAGCAACGATGATGATGATGACTGATGATGATGATGATGATGATGATAATAACAACAACAACACAAACAGCAACGATGATGATGATGATGACTGATGATGATGATGATAATAATAACAACAACAACACAAACAGTAACGATGATGATGATGATGATGATGATACTATTGCTGCTGCTACTGATGATGATAATCATCATGAAAAGCGTTATTACCATGATCATTACGGGGGTGGTGGTGGCGGTAATGTTGATGATTGATATAATATGATATAATGTTGGCTCTGATGATGATGTTGTACTCTGACAGAATAAAGTATACAGGCATATGAAAATGTTTTCTGTTTTGAAACATCACTCACACAATACAACACAACACAACACAACACAACACACACACACACACACACACACACACACACACACACACACACACTAACATACTAACACGCACACACTAACATACACACTGACTAATGTCAGGACCAACTTGCCCTATTGTCTTATCACAATGCAACAGTCCCTTTGTTAGCGTCAGTCAATAGGTCACACTGTGTGTGTGTGTGTGCGTGATGTGTGTCGATAATTGACATTTGTTTACTGCTTGCACCTGTGAAACTGGGAACACTGGGTGGACACCAGTATGTGATATGTCACATGTCACACACACACACACACACACACACACACACACACACCGCGTTCGGTTAATGCGTGTGTCAGGCATCTGTTTCTTGTTCTTGTTGTTGTTTAAAGCAGATTGTTATAGCGTACATAATTCAGTGCGCACATTTTCACGCTTTGACACCTCGCTGACACCGACACTTTAACTTCATAGGCGAATTTGAGTAGAAAATGGGTACGGGGTCCTTTTTAGACCTATTTTGAAAGAAAGCAAGAGATAGGCCCAAGTGTTTGACAGATTACTTGTTTACTCTCGTTGACAACAGCTCAAATTGTCCCCTATTTTGCCCGTGAAGGACTTAACGAACATCCTAGTGGATCATTCCAAGAGCGTTAAGGAAATCCTAGAACTTCCAAACATCTAACTGCTTGATCAGGACACGGTTGTTGTTGGTTTTTAGCCCATGAATAACGGTGAGTGGGTTACTGAATCAATCATAGGTTAAAAGCTGGTTGAACTTTTGTCTTTTGGGCCTCTTCTTCTTCTTCTTCTTCTTCTTCCTTTTCTTCTTTCTTCTCCCCCCCCCCCTCCCCCCACCCCCCTCTTTTTTTTTCTTCAAGCATTTCGATTTGTGACTAACATAACCTGCAGGTTTTATTTCCATGAATGGTCTAAACAGGTATCGGAAACAGATCAAAGCTTTGTATCTTCCAGCTTTTGTCGATGTGGTTTGAACTGAACACGTGTTCATTCAAGAAAGCATGATTATTATCATACCTGTACACATACAAACAGCAGAGCAAATAACAGTCTATGTCATGACCAAGCGTGTGATTAAACTGTTATCCGTTTGACGGGCGCAATAGCCGAGTGGTTAAAGCGTTGGACTGTCAATCTGAGGGTCCCGGGTTCAAATCACGGTGACGGCGCCTGGTGGGTAAAGGGTGGAGATTTTTACGATCTCCCAGGTCAACATATGTGCAGACCTGCTAGTGCCTGAACCCCCTTCGTGTGTATATGCACGCAAAAGATCAAATACGCACGTTAAACATCCTGTAATCCATGGCAGCGTTCGGTGGGTTATGGAAACAAGAACATACCCAGCATGCACACCCCCGAAAACGGAGTATGGCTGCCTACATGGCGGGGTAAAAACGGTCATACACGTAAAAGCCCACTCGTGTGCATACGAGTGAACGCAGAAGAAGAAGAAGTTATCCGTTTGGTTTTAGTCTGACGGGCGGTGAAAGGTACCTTCCATTTGCACATAAATGCCAGTTACTGACATCAAACTTTCTTCATTTTGGTTTTCTTTTCTTTTCTTTTTTTCTTTTTTTTTCTTCTTCTTCTTCTTTTTTATTTTTTATTTTTTTTAAGCAGCCGTGGCTATCGTTACAGCCAGCTTTAAAGGCATGACAGTAAAATACAAACGTGATCATTGTCTGTCGATGGAGAAATGAAAATAAAAGCGGTGGGTGGGGGTGGGGGTGGGGGGGATTAGCATACTATAAAGATTTTGCGTTCGTTTTCAAATCGCTCCGGGCTCAACTCCCGGATGTTTCAAACCACTGGGTTGTTCTATTTTGAGGGGTTTATTTGCGACAGTGCAAGTAGTACGTGGTGGTTTTACTGCGAAGGGAAATGGACTTTGCACTGATAGCCACCCACTTCTGTGTCTGAGTGAGTGGACTCTGTCATTTTCCTGTGGCCTTCACAGTCATGAGAGTGATAGAGAAAGAGAGAGAGATGGAGAGAGAGAGAGATGGAGAGAGAGAGAAAGGAGAGAGAGAGAGAGAGAGAGAGAGACGGGGGGAGAGAGAGAGGGGGGGAGAGAGAGAGAGAGACGGGGGAGAGAGAGAGAGGGGGGAGAGAGAGAGAGAGAGAGAGAGAGAGAGAGAGAGAGAGAGAGAGAGAGAGAGAGAGAGAGAGAGAGAAAGGAGAGAGAGAGAGGGGGAGAGAGAGAGAGAAAGGAGAGAGAGAGGGGAGAGAGAGAGAGAGAAAGGAGAGAGAGAGAGAGAAAGGAGAGAGAGAGAGAGGGGAGAGAGAGAGAGAGACTGGGGAGAGAGAGAGGGGGGAGAGAGAGAGAGAGAGAGAAAGGAGAGAGAGAGAGGGGGAGAGAGAGAGAGAAAGGAGAGAGAGAGGGGAGAGAGAGAGAGAGAGAGAAAGGAGAGAGAGAGAGAAAGGAGAGACAGAGATGGAGAGAGAGAGAGAGGGGGGAGAGAGAGAAGAAGAAGGAAGATGAGGAGTCCAAAGTGTGGTTCTGAGCGTGGGAAACACACGGTCTGACTTGTCACTGTCACTGTCACTGTCACTGTCACTATCGTTGTCACTGCCACTGTCACTGTCATTAGCACTCTCACTATCACTGCCACTGTCACTGTCATTAGCACTCTCACTATCACTGCCGCTGTCACTATGACCATCACTGTCACGGTCACTGCCATTGTCACTATAACTATCACTGTCACTGTCATCGTCACTATCACTGCCGCTGTCACTATGACTATCACTGTCACTATCACTATCACTGCCGCTGTCACTATGACTATCACTGTCACTGTCATTATCACTGTCACTATCACTGCCGCTGTCACTATGACTGTCACTGTCACTGGTCCCGTGACCTGGTTTGGTTGGTGGGGGGCGGGTGGGGGGCGGGGGTTGAGGGGGGTGAGGGGGGTGCTACACTGCTGAACACATCACCAGCATTGTCCATTTCTGGCGGTCATGGGACCAGGGCCTGAGTTCCGGCAATGCAAGGCTCCTGTCTGTGTGTGTCAGTCCACTCTGTGTCGGTGTGTCTGCCTCGTTTCCCCTTCTCCCCTGCACTGTCAACACCCTGAAGATTGGTCTTGGAGAGCCACAACAGCCTGAAGATTGGTCTTGGAGAGCCACAACAGCCTGAAGATTGGTCTTGGAGAGCCACAACAGCCTGAAGATTGGTCTTGGAGAGCCAGAACAGCCTGGAGGATGGTCTTGGAGAGCCAGAACAGCCTGAAGGATGGTCTTGGAGAGCCAGAACAGCCTGAAGATTGGTCTTGGAGAGCCAGAACAGCCTGAAGATTGGTCTTGGAGAGCCAGAACAGCCTGAAGGATGGTCTCGGAGAGCCAGAACACCCTGAAGGATGGTCTTGGAGAGCCAGAACAGCCTGAAGGATGGTCTTGGAGAGCCACAACAGCCTGGAGGATGGTCTTGGAGAGCCACAACAGCCTGGAGGATGGGCTTGGAGAGCCACAACAGCCTGAAGGATGGTCTTGGAGAGCCACAACAGCCTGGAGGATGGTCTTGGAGAGCCAGAACACCCTTTGTCTTGGAGAGCCAGAACAGCCTGGAGGATGAGAACACCCTTTGTCTTGGAGAGCCAGAACAGCCTGGAGGATGGTCTAGGGCAGCCAGACAGATCTTGTCATGTGGCTACGTTACACCATCAATTTCCTTTTCAGGGGTTTTTTTTTGGGGTTTTTTTCCTCACTTCTGCCGCTGCTGCTACTGCTGGTGGTGATGGTGGCGGTTGTGATGATGATCACACACACACACACACACACACACACACACACACACACACACACAGAGAAGAGGGAGTGTGTGTGTACACAAGTGGGTGGGGGTGAATCTTTGCGACACCACACAACACTGCCCCACAATCTCAGTCTTGGCTTTTTTCCAGTGCCTCACACACACTAAAGATACTCAACTCACTGACTCCGCCTACGCACACACACACACACACACACACACACACACACACACACACACACACCACACCACATCCCGCCTACGCATGCACAAACACACACACGTACACACACACACACGCATACACACACACACACTCTCTCTCTCTCACCCTCCCTCTCTCTCTCTCGCCCCATCTCTCTCACACACCCTCACCCTCTCTCATCCCCCCTCTCACTCCCTCCCCCATCTCTCTCCCCATCTCTCTCTCACCCACTCTCTCTCATCCGCCCCTCTCTCACTCCCTCTCACCCACCCCACCCCCCTATCTCTCTCTCGCCCCATCTCTCTCTCTCACCCCCTCACCCTCTCTCTGTCTCTCTCTCCCTCTCTGTCTCTCTCTCTGACGAGACATGGCCACGACACAGGAAAATCAACAGGAAGAGGAGAGCCTAACCCCGATACCGAGACTTCCTCTCGGACCAGTCAACACAGACTGTCTTCACACGGGAAGCTGGCCTTCTGCGTCAGGTCAACTCGCACTGCCCTCAACTTTAAACCCTGCTCATCCGATTTCTCTCCTTTGTTTTTTCCGTCACCCACTTGTGTGTCCTGTGGGTCTTAGGTTCGAATTCCGGTCACGGTGCTTGGCGGGTGAAGGGTGGAGAGTGTGTGTGTGTGTGTGTGTGTGTGTGTGTGTGTGTGTGTGTGTGTGTGTGTGTGTGTGTGTGTGTGTTTCCCCCGATCTCTCCAGATCAACAGAAGTGCGGACCCGCTAGTGCAGTGCCTGAACCCGCCTTTGTATCTAGGTATGCGCAAGCAGAAGGTCAAATATTTCACGTTTAAGATCCCGTAATCCACTGTCAGAGTTCGGTGGGTTGTGCATGCACGTCCCCGAAAATGGAGCATGGCTGCCTATTTGACAGGGTTCAGTGATGAGGGGGGGAAAAATGAGAGAAAAAAAACTGTTGTGTGCGTGAAAGCCTGCTGGTACATTCGAGTGAACGTGAAGAAGAAGAAGATGATGATGATGATTTTGATGAAGAAAAAGGTAATGATGATGATGACGACGTTACGACAATGATGATGATGTCGACGACGACGACGATGATGAAGACGGCAAAGACGATGATGATAATGACGATGACGATGATGATGAAAAAGGTAATGATGATGATGATATGATGATGATGAAAAAGGTGATGATGTTAAAGATGATGATGATGATGATGATAAAAAAGGTAATGATGAAAAAGGTAATGATGAAAAAGGTAATGATGATGATGATGATGAACACCGCAGACTGCTGCTCCCACGTTTGCTCGTTCTCACTCAGCCATTCCGGCAGCCGTACTCCGTCTTCGGGGGCCGAGGTGTGTCAAGCTGGGTGTCGCTTTCGGCCGGATTTCCGAGGACTGGATCGCAGAATGTCCAACACGACGCGTGCTTGATGTTGCTCGTTGCGGTGTGCACACAGCACAGGGGCAGGGGTTAGGACTGTGGCAGGTTTGCACACGTGTTGATCTTTGAGGAGCGCTGGAAATATCTCCGCCCTTCTGTTAAAGTGACACAGGGCGTCGGCTGGGGGTCCCACGGAAACAGCAGCTTGGAAAAAAAAAAAGTATGAAAAATCGACGATTCAGCAACGACAACAACAACAACAAAGACAGATATTCATTATTTCAAGATACAAAATCGAAGAATATAACGCTAAGATCGCATGTGAAACACACAGCTTCAAAATAAAATGGTTGCCATACTTACCTTTAATTAGAAACAACATATAAAAACAATATTTCAAACCATGTATGGAAATATAATACAACTAAGTTAGATGTTGAAAAAAAATGGTGCAAGTTGATATGTAGGGATACGGATATCTGTTACTTTTTTTTTTTTTTTTAAGACTTATTCAAACATTCTCAGTTGTTGTTTTTTACTTAGAATGTTATATGTGTATATCAATTATATGTGGGGGTTTTTGTTGTTGTTTTTTATTTATTTTATTATTATTTTTTTTTTAATGTTGTTGTTTGTTTTTGTTTTATTTCCCTATTGTTACTATGTTTTTCTCAGATTTGTCTTTTCTCTTTTCCCAATATATGTATTTATTCATTTATGTCGTCATGTCAATTGTCCATGTGTTACAAAAATGGGGGGGAAAAAAAGCTTAAAAAAAATTATTAAAAAAGACAGTTATTCAATGGTTCCCTAGTGATAAGAAACTCTAGGGAGAGCTGGACAGTACAAGAGCTCCGTGGTGTTTTTTTGGTTTGAAGTTCATCCTGGCTGAGGCAACTAGCTCGTTCAGCCGCTTCAATATTTCCCGGGTGTCATCCTCTTTTGTTGAAAGGATTGTTGTGTCATCCATGAAGGCTTTCAAAGGAGGTATCTGGCATCCGTTACCGAGGTCGGCTCGATCCGTTCCCTTCATTGAGGCCTTCAGGATCACTTCCATCACCAGCACGAACAGGCTTGGGGAAACTGCACAGCCCATGGCCATGCCCACTTCCAGATTGATCCAATCTGTCGTGTATTCCCTTGGTGGTGAGGTGAACCAAACAATGACGGTGAATTTCCATTGTACAAAAGAAACAATAACAAAAAAAGAAAGGAGGGGGGTGGGGGTGGGGGGGGAGGGGGAACAACCATGTCTCGTTATAGTGACTGGCGGCATACACAGCTGTCTCCCAGGGGGGAAATACAGCATCATGACTGTCACCATTGTCCCCTGAGTAAAAATTTAAAAATTTAAAAAAAACACACAAAAAACTGCGGCAAGTTCTCCAGGCTTTGTTTAACTCTCTCCATACGAACGGCGAAAGAGACGACGTTAACAGCGTTTCACCCCAATTACCATCATCAAAATATTGCAAGCGGAAGGCTCTTATACTGAAGAGGTGAATGTTGACAAAGAATACCACAATTCTGAAGAAGGAGGCTAAAGGTTGGGTCATTCAGACACCCACTGGATATCCGAGGGGTCCGTGTAGAGGAGAAGAGAGGACTGGCTGTACTGAGTGAGTTAAAACTTGTTGTGAACCCTGTCATCTGGTGACATGATACCCTCCCTTCCCGTCCTCATTGCTTTTGAATATCATCATGGACAGAAAGAGGGAAAGGGGTAGAGCTGGGGGTTGGGAAGAAGAGGGGGTGGGGGGAGGGTGCCTTGGGGAGGGAGGAGGGGGGAGGGAGCAGGGCAGTGGTGAGGGGTGGTGGGAGGGCGAGGGTGTAGGGGGTGGGGGTGGTTGCAGATGTCAACTAGTTTGCCAAAACACAGCCTTGGGTCGCGGCCAGTATTTCAGGGACGGTGGTGGTCATGTCCAGAAGGCAAAGAGAGAGAGGCAGGGAGGGAGGCGGGAGGCGGGGGAGAGAGAGAGAGAAAGAGAGAGAGGCAGGCAGACAGACGGACAGATAGATAGACAGAGATAGACACAGACAGATAGGAGACAGAGAGAGACAGAGATAGAGATTCAAAATGGTTCAATTGTATAGGCCTTGGCACTTTACGAGGGGAGTGAACAATGCTTACTTACACAAAAAGAACCAAGAACTTCAACTCTTATGCTTCCTTGTGTCTGGAGAGAGAGAGAGACAGAGACAGAGAGAAAGAGAGGGACACAGAGACAGAGAAACAGAGACAGAGAGAGATGGGCACTGTAATGTCAGAGACAGAGGCAGTCAAAATGTCTCTCGCTTCGTTAGTCAGCGCATTTTGTGTCGCTTTTTGTTCTGTGTTGTGTGTCCTTGTTGTGGGCTGCCGGAAAACCATATGGCGAACTCTCTGTGTGTCTTGTAACTAAGCTGTCCGACCTTTTCTTCCTTTCTGTTTCAGTGTTCAAAACCACAGTACAGCCATCCGCCTTTCCCAAACCCCCCAACCCCCGCGGCCCCCAACTGATCCCATGAGTCAATAATTTCTCCGGGGCTTGCCACTTCTATAACCTTTCAAGCACACCCACCCACCCACACACACACACACACTGAAAGACACAGGAGTATAAATGGTATCAGTGCACGCTAATTCCACCCCCACTCCCTCACTCCTCTCCCCCCCCCCCCCCCCTCCCCCCACGCATCTTTCTTCCTTCCTTTCTACCTTAATCCAAATCTTGTTTGCTTGCGAGGGTTGGAGGGAGGGGGGGAGGGGAGGGGGGGAGAGCTGGTACGGGAGGGGGGGTAGGAGAGGGTTGGAGGGGGGGCGGGGGGCGGAGGGGGGGAACTGGAGGAGAAGGAGGAGTGATGTATACACACGTAGATAGTAAGCGAGGAATGGTGAACAGGCTTTTACATCACTTGTGTCTTAGATTTTGTTTTATTTTTCTTAACTGATTGTTTTCCTTTTTTTTTTCTTTCTTTTTTTTTTCAAACTGAGTGATTGACATGTATATTGACTGATATTCAAGGAAGGGTGCACGAACTATTCAATTCATTCAATTCTTTTATTTTTTTATTTTTTTTTTATCACCAACTGATCCATTGACGAGCATTCAAATGAGCTTAAAGAAAGGTTTCTGTTTGCACCGTTTGAAGAAGGCAACAGGATTCTGGTGGACTGAACTGAAATTAACAACAACAACAACAACAACAACAACAATATTAATAAGGATTCTGGACTGAATTGAAATAAATAATAATAATGATAGTTTTATTTTTTTTCTCTAAACAACAACAACAACAGTAAGGATTCTGGAATAATAATAACAATAATAATAATAATAATAGCAACAACAACAACAGTAAGGATTCTGGACTTAATAGCAACAACAACATCAACAATGATAATAATGATTATGGACTGAACAACAATAAGAATAACAACAACAACAACAATAATAATAATAATAATAATTATTATTATTATAATGTAGACATAAAAACTGTGTACCAAAGTTTAATCTTTCTGTTGTGGAATATAAGTACTCTGAACGTTTTGTCGCCTTGACAGTCAAAGTAAATCTGTCTCCATATCGATTTTTTTTTTCTCTTTCCCCGATCCGATGTAAGGGGACGTAAAAATGAATTGGCTCGCTATATGATC
>NC_134900.1:36874299-36884299 GCF_041734735.1 Babylonia areolata
CACACACACACACACACACACACACACGGATTATATATGTATGAGCGCGCCCGCGTCTGTGTGTATTTGTGCGCGCGAGCGTGTGTGTCAGTCTTTTATTGATGCAAATTTGTATCGTTTTTTTTTTTTTTTTTTTATCTAACTGTATTAGCGAAGGCTCTCAAGGCTTGGTGAAAGCGTTTGGCTTATTCGAAGATCAGACAACAGTCTTATATTTTCTGCAGATATTTCGTAGCGTATATGGATCAGTCAGCACACTTTAAGACCTCCTTGAAACTCGTAATCGTTTTGAATGAATGAATGAATGGTATGGGTACTAAGCTCTAAGCGCCGGCTTTACAAACACGGGATCATTTCATTTGCACAACAGGCTGCCTACCTGGGTAGAGCCGACTGACGGTTGCCATTGGGCGCTCATCAGTCATTCGTTTCCTGTGTCATTCAATCAGATTTCAGGCACACTTCACGCATACACACTCCCCTCATACCAATTAAAGTTTGTCAGTTTATACTGATATCTGTTTCACCTCTGTCAAAGTTGTTAATAAAATCTTCACACACACACACACACACACACACACACACACACACACACATTAATACAATAAGGTACAACAATGTAAACAAATAAAAACATCCAACAAATTAATCACACACACACAGACACACACACACAGTCACACAGACACACACACAGACACACACACACACACACACACACACACACAGACACACACACACACACACACACACACATGTGCGGGGAGGGTGGGGTGAGTGGATTATTCCATCACGGAACATGGATTTCACTGGTTTCACGTGCAAATGACACTTGTCGTGAGTGAACATGTCATTGTAACTGGACTGGAACGTCGTCAATCCCAAAAGCTGGGCTGTCGAGAACAACTTGAACAAAGTGTATTTAGGGATGGTCACAGTTCACTGACAACATCATGAACATGTCGCTGGGTGTCAAGCTGACCTGTGCAGGTATGGATGGAAGGTTTCCTTATGCGGATGCTTTCTGTGTAGTTACTAACCCACAAGATGATTCCAGAGAACTTCAGGTGCCAGTTGCATTGCTTGGTTCTAACTTTTTTGACAGTTACACGTGACTAAATGCCAACGTTGACCGAACTACGCCAGCGGTCAGTTCCATACTACACACAGTTAGTAGCGGGTTACGACAATACTGGGCTCTTCCGTCCGAGCAATGCAATTGGCTCCTGCAGGTCTTTGAGTGGTAGGTGCTCCAAGCACTGAACGTTCCGGGAAATCCCGCACTGGTTGGTTGGTCGTTGTGATGTACCGTAAATGCAAGACTTTTTGAATTAAGCATCAGAATCAACATATTCTTTTCGGGGGATCATCTGACCTTTCAAGACATTCTTTTGTTCGGGAAGTTGTTTCTCGACAACAAATCACTCCTTAACTTTGTCGAGCAAACTGGCATGCCCAATGGAAATACGGCGGTGGATTGGACATCCTTTGTCAGGGAACTGTTCAAGGAAAGTGTACACCGATGCTTATTTCAAAGGAACATCAGTGGCACCACGGAAGTTGATGAATCAATGACGGGCGCCACAGCCGAATGGTTAAAGCGTTGGACTTTCAATCTGAGGGTCCCGGGTTCGAATCTCGGTAACGGCTCCTGGTGGGTAAAAGGGGGAGATTTTTCCGATCTCCCAGGTCAACATATGTACAGACCTGCTTGTGCCTGAACCCCCTTCATGTGTATTTGCAAGCACAAGATCAAATACGCACGTTAAAGATCCTGTAATCCATGTCGGCGTTCGGTGGGTTATGGAAAGAAGAACATACCCTGCATGAACACCCCCGAAAATGGTTATACACGTAAAAGCCCACTCGTGTACATACGAGTGAATGTGGGAGTTGCAGCCCACGAACGAAGAAGAAGAAGAGGAATCATTGTTCGGTCGCCGCGTTCATTGCCAGCTTGGAGCTAGTCGGGGACGTCATGTGTGGATTGTTGGACCACAAAGGTGGTATACCTTCACAACGATTCAGTGTCCTGTTGAAAGCCAGTGACACGGGATTAGATGGATGATGATGATGGAGTCTCCCGTCGGTCCGACGGATGAGTAGGCAGGCAGGCTTATCTGTCGGTGTGTGTCCTCATATGGGAGAAGAGGCCGATTCTGGATGCACAGCACTTCCCACAGGTGTTGCAAGGGAAAACGTAGCCTGATTGCCTGACCAGCACAGGTGACTTTTTTTTTAGTGAGGAGAAGTTGTGCAGTCTCTTCCCCACTCTCTCGCCTACCGACGCTCACAGTCCCACAGGTGCAAATACTGCCACATGTAGGACGGCCTCGGCAGGTGCAGGTTTTTTCTTCGGAGCTCCGTCTCCTAGGAGGACTTCCAGCCAAGGATAAGAGCTCCCCCTGCCCTTTGGTCATCCTCTTCCGCCTTCACAGCCGTTGGGAAAGGTTTCCTCCTCCGCCTGGTCTGTCGTTGGGAGACTTCGCATGCGGCAGCTAGTACTGGGTTACATGGTACCAGTAGCAAGGGCCTGACACGGGATTACACTCTCACAAACACCGACGCCAGAGGCTTTGAAGAAGGTGTTGTGCGTTTCAAAGGAGGACCCAATGACTTCTTTTGGAGGTGAGTCCTGTAGTTTGTGTTCGTCTGTCAGTATGTCACGCTAACGTTCTGCATGTCGCATCAACGTTCGTTTCAAAGTGTGTGTCCATGTCGTTCGATTCCGTGTTTTTCTAACCTGTCATCACGTACGTTCATTCCGTTAAAAGGCTCTCAGCTCGGACAGATATATTATGTGTTTCATGAAATAATTCAAAGTTGTTTACTTCCAATTGTAACGGAAAGAAGCATTGGAAAGAAGATTAAGCATAATTATGAAAATTACAATCTTTGTTTCCTCCAGTTTGTGTCTTGCAGCTGGTTTCACGTGCATGATAATGATATACACTTACCTCTTGCGAACTCGCTAAACAGTCAGTGTACGTGACCTGGTTGAGAAGATAAAAACGGCCGCGATCTTTTTCGCGTGGGATGTGACACTGCGCGTCGCCATCACTGGATGGACGGATCAAGCCGTCATTATTACGTCCACAAACAAACATGGCAGAAATCAGGCCAGTGTTTTCACTGTTAACTGAAAACGTCGGGTTCACTTCACAGTTTTCGACTCTTATTTTGTACGTTTTTTGTTGTTTTGTTTTTTGCTCAATTTTGATGCATATTCAGTCACTAAACTAACGTGTCACCATCTTGCTTTTTTCCGTTTCTCGTCCCGCAAACCATGGAAATGTAACCACTAGGTGCAATGATTTAGGATGCTAAAACTGGGCATTGTAATCTGTTGTATTGTATTGTCATTGTATTGTATTGTATTGTATTTCTCTTTTTGTCACAACAGATTTCTCTGTGTGAAATTCGGGCTGTTCTCCCCAGGGAGAGCGCGTCGCTACACTACAGCGCCACCTCCTTTTCTTCTTTTTTTTCCTGCGTGCAGTTTTTTGGGGGTTTGGGTTTTATTTTATTTTTTTTTTTGTTGTTTGTTTTGTTTTGTTTTTTCTATCGAAGTGGATTTTTCTACAGAATTTTGCCAGGAACAACCCTTTTGTTGCCGTGGGTTCTTTTACGTGCGCTAAGTGCATATGCTGCACACGGGACCTCGGTTTATCGTCTCTTCCCAATGACTACCAACGAACGTACTAATCAGTTTACTAGGCCAAACGTACAAACTAGAGAAACTTTTGTCACGTGCTGATGCAAAACGCGCACGGGCGAAACGCGGCACACCCATCTGACCTGTTGCTGAACGATCCCGTAGTACGCGTTCGAATTACGCAGATACGCCGACTGAATCGGTACTGTAAACAGCGTGTTTACGTTGGTCTGACATCACCCCTCACACCACCAGAAACATACTATTGGCTAATTATTCAGATTGGGGGTGGGGGGGGATGGGGGGGGGGAGTGGTAAGATATGGCTGTGCTAGTGGCAAACATCCATTTTCTGGGTGTGTGTGCATGCTGGGTATGTTCTTGTTTCCAAACCCACTGAATGCTGACATGGTTTGCAGCATCTTTAACGTGCGCTAAACGTTAACCGTGCGTTAACCGTGACAAATAGCGCGCTGCTGTGCACAAAGGTGCCAAGTTGTGCGAGGCCAACAGGACTGCTGCAGCTGTTCAGAAGAGGCAGGCCAGAAAGTCACGGGCAAACAAGCTCCCTGACAATGATATGCCTGTCTTTGTCTGCCCCAACTGTCAGCGAACATTTCGTGCGCAGATTGGACTATTCAGCCATCTGCGCACTCACAGATAGATTCATGAGCATCCCCCCCCCACCATCACCACCCTCCCCCCATCCCCCAGCTCGATGGACACACACCAAACGTGCACAGTTATGTTGAACTTACTTACTTACTTACTTACTTACTTACTTACTTACTTAGGCCCTTTGCTCCCTGTGGAGCATAGGCCATCAACAACGTTTCTCCACCGAACTGGACCCTGGGCTGTCCTTTCTGCATCCGTCCAGCTGGATCCCAGCCTCTTTAGTTCTGCTTCAGTGTCCCGCCTCCAGCTGTTCTTGGGCCGTCCTCTCTTCCTTCTCCCCCTGGGGGTTCCAGGTCAGGGCCTGGCGTGTAGTGCTGGATGGCGATTTCCTCAAGGTATGGCCAGTCCATCCCCACTTTCGTTTCAGGATCTGTTTCTCCAATGGTTCCAGTCTCCCTCGTTACCCCAGGCCCTCGTTTCTAATTTTGGCTGGCCAACGGATCTTAAAACTGTGCCCCAGACAACTGCTGATAGGGGTCTGGATTGTCTGTAGCATCTTTTTGGTCATTCTCCAAAGTCTCTGATCCGTAAAGAAGGACGGACTTTACGGTTGAATTGAAGATGACGTATTTTTGTAAATTACGTTGACCTGGGAGATCGGGAAAATCTCCACCTTGAACCCAGCAAGTGTGACGGGGATCGAATTTGGGGACACTCGGGGCGAGAATCCAGCGTTCTGACCACTTGACCACTGCACCCATCATCATCAACTGTCATCATCGTTATCGCTGCTCACCTTAATAGTCTTCTTGTCATCGTCGTCGCCTTCTTCATACTCCTCCTCTTCCTTCCCTTTCTCATAACCTTCTTCCTCCAGAAATAAAGACCACTCCTTTTTCCATACCAGGTCTACAAACCGTGCATGCTGGTAACACGTGTTGACACGAAAACACGTCTGTGCTGTTAGCCAGTATACAGCAAACATCGTGTTTACTGCTCCAGCTTATGACAGTGTGTGCGTGCTCATTCTGATTACCGACAGCACCGAATGTCATGCGTGCCCGTTCCGGTTTGGAAGCTGACTGGCTTGGCAGCGTTGTTTCTGGCTATACCAGCGTAAATCGACAGCGGTGGGAAAAGTCATCAGAGGGCAGGTGGGTGGGTGGGTGGGTACATTAATAGGATGATGCAGGGGCTATGGGGGCCGGGGGGGGGGGGTACATTAATAGGATGATGTTATGGGGCTTGGGGGGGTACATTAATAGGATGACGTTATGGGGATGGGGTGGGGGATACGTTAATAGGATGACGTTTTGGGGGTGGGGTGGGGGTACGTTAATAGGATGACGTTATGGGGGTGGGGGTACATTAATAGGATGACGTTTTGGGGGTGGGAGATACGTTAATAGGATGACGTTTTCGGGGTGGGGGATACGTTAATAGGATGACGTTTTGGGGGTGGGAGATACGTTAATAGGATGACGTTTTCGGGGTGGGGGATACGTTAATAGGATGACGTTTTGGGGGTGGGGGTACATTAATAGGATGACGTTTTGGGGGTGGGGGTACATTAATAGGATGACGTTTTGGGGGTTTAATCAAATCACAGTTAAAAAAAAATAAATAAATAAATAAAAATGCTTTACTGTCACATTACTGATGCATACGTGCTTGACTTTAAGGCAATATTTTGTCCGTAATGAATTAGTTAAAAGTCTGAAAATTAAAATTAGAACCGGTCTGCGAATCGGACCAAAGCAGGGGAGAGTCCAGTGACGAGGGTTTAGAACTGAATGAAAGCACTTACAAAAGTCTCTTTCTAGAATATTACTTATTTCCTTGTATGACAACGGGCAGTATACAATACCTGTACAATTCTTTACTCCCCTGTTTGCTGCTCTGCCTGCTTGGTCGTTGTATAGAAACGCACAATGTGACGGTATCCAATAATGTATGTGTGTGTGTGGTATGTGATGGCGTGTGTCAGTGCATGCGTGCGTGATGCGTGTGTGCGTACATATCTTGCTAAAGCTTGCTTACACAACTGAGACAAACAGTGTTTTCACTATTTCCATTTTAAAACATATATAAACTAGACCTTTTGAAATAGAGTTGAATGAGTAAATATAGCGTTTTCAAATGTTAAAGGAAAAAAAGGAAAAAAAAAACAACAACCAAAAAACCAAAAAAAAACCCACCCAGCACCTTTGAAATAAGACACATGGATGGATGGATGGGTGGGTGGGTGGGTGGATGGATGAATACATACATACATACATACATACATACATACATACATACGTATATACATACATACATATGGAGTATGATACATTGTAGAGCGATGGCCTAGAGGTAACGCGTCCGCATAGGAAGCGAAAGAATCTGAGCGCGCTGGTTCGAATCACGGCTCAGCCGCCGATATTTTCTCCCCCTCCACTAGACCTTGAGTGGTGGTCTGGACGCTAGTTATTTGGATGAAACGATAAACCGAAGTCCCGTGTGCAGCATGCACTTAGCGTACGTAAAAGAACCCACGGCAACAAAAGGGTTGTTCCTGGTAAAATTCTGTAGAAAAATCCACTTCGATAGGAAAAACAAATTAAAAACAAAACAAAACCGCACGCTGGAAAAAAAAAAGCAAAAAAAGGGTGGCGCTGTAGTGTAGCGACGCGCTCTCCCTGGGGAGAACAGCCCGAATTTCACACAAAGAAATCTGTTGTGACCAAAAAAAAAAAAAAAAAGGAGAGAGAAAAATACAAATACAAATACACGCATACATACACAACGAATAAAAGGGGTGTGTGGCCAACACGCGTTTTATCTCTTTCCCTATCGTCGTTCATTACAGAGGGTCATGGCAGAACATTGGTTTGTTGCACAGCCTGTGTTGATGCCATCATTGCAGGAGAGTCTCTGTTCCTGCCTGCCTCCCTGCCTGACTGCCTGACTGGCTGACGGACGGACGGACAGACAGACTGACTGACTGCATGCCGATAGTCATGGTGTTTGGGTTGTGAACGTGCATTGTCACACGGATTACATTTCTGACAGCGTGTGTGTGTGTGTGTGTGTGTGTGTGTGTGTGTGTGTGTGTGTGTGTGTGTGTCTGTGTGTGTCTGTGTCTGTATGGGAATATATGGGTAAACGTTATCAATACGTGAACGTGTATGTACCTGCGTGCGCGCAACGCAACGCAACGCAACGCAAATGTTTTAAGTCAAATTTACGCACCACCTCTAGTCCTCATTGTGTTTCTGGCAACTGCGTAATTACTTCCCCTGAAGCACCTGTTATCAATCACGCGCGTCCACAGCCTTTACTGCACGTCCCACATTCGCAGGTTGGTGTACTGGCATTAGAATGGGAAACCAGCCATAGGTACCCTCTGTTCTCTGCAGACATTCGTGTGGCATGATCCTTATCAGTGAGCGGGCACTGTCTTTACCTTACCGCCCAATTTACCCGGAATAGATATAAAGAAACGAAAAACAAGATAAAATGAATAAAACAAATCAAACAAAATAGAGGCAGGAGGGGAGAGGGAGGGAGGGAGAGAGAGGGCGGTAAATCGATAGTATATTTGAACGCATGCTCACAGACATGGACACAGGCACGCACTGACGCACACATACACGCGCACGTACGCACGCACGCACAAAGACACACATAGTACACACGCGCACGCACGATCGCATGCACGCACACACACACGCACGCACACACACACACATGCGCGTGCATGCGCACACTAAAACACACACAGAGGCTCACGCGCGTGCACGCGCGCGCACACACACATACACACACGCACGCACACACACGTGCATGTACACATGCACACACACACACGCGCGCGCACACATGAGCGTATGTTTGGCAAAACTGACAGCTGACAACGGTGATCAGTTTTCAGGCCAATTAGCATTGCACCAGTCACTTGATTAAGTCGTTACAGTGGAGGTCTGTAGTGTCAGTTTATTACGCCGTTACAGTCAATGGCAGGAGTGTCAGTTCATTTCGTCGTTACGGTTGAGAAACAGTAACATGCATCGTTGTTCGGTCAGTAAGTAGAATGAGTTGTCAGCGCTGTTTTCAAACGCTTAATGATACGATTTTTTTATACGGTTATTAAGTAGAACGGCATATCAACTCCGTTTTTAAAAGTTCATCATCGTTGTGCTGTGCTGTGCTGTGCTGTGCTGTGCTGTGCTGTGCTGTGCTGTGCTGTGCTGTGCAGCGCTGCGCTGTGCTGTGTTGTGCTGTGCTGTGCTGTGTTGTGTTGTGTTGGCCTGTACTGTGTTGTGTTTCATCATCACACACTTTTAGGTGGTGGTCAGTGGTCAGCAGTGGTCTGTAGTGTGCTTTGGGGCTGCGGCCAGTATCTGGTCAGCAGTGGTCACAGACTTGGGAGAACGCAGACCTAGGAGAATATAGACCTTGGGGAATATAGACCTGGGGAACATAGACCTTGGGGAATATAGACCTGGGGAACATTGACCTTGGGGAATATAAACCTGGGGAACATACACCTTAGGGAATATAGACCTGGGGAACATAGACATTAGAGAATATAGACCTGGGGAACATACAACTTGGGGAATATAGACCTGGGGAACATACACCTTGGGGAATATAGACCTGGGGAACACACACCTTGGGGAATATAGACCTGGGGAACACACACCTTAGAGAATATAGACCTGGGGAACATAGACCTTGAGGAATATAGACCTGGGGAACATACACCTTGGGGAATATAGACCTGGGGAACATAGACCTTGGGGAATATAGACCTGGGGAACATACACCTTGGGGAATATAGACCTGGGGAACATACACCTTGGGGAATATAGACCTGGGGAACACACACCTTGGGGAATATAGACCTGGGGAACATACACCTTGGGGAATATAGACCTGGGGAACATACACCTTGGGGAATATAGACCTGGGGAACATACACCTTGGGGAATATAGACCTGGGGAACACACACCTTGGGGAATATAGACCTGGGGAACATACACCTTGGGGAATATAGACCTGGGGAACATACACCTTGAGGAATATAGACCTGGGGAACACACACCTTGGGGAATATAGACCTGGGGAACATAGACCTTGGGGAATATAGACCTGGGGAACACACACCTTGGGGAATATAGACCTGGGGAACATACACCTTGGGGAATATAGACCTGGGGAACATACACCTTGGGGAATATAGACCTGGGGAACACACACCTTGGGGAATACAGACTTAAAAAGACGTAAATTTGGGGAAACATAGACCCAAGTGGACATAGACCTGGGGAAACTT
The DNA here is from genome assembly GCF_041734735.1 of Babylonia areolata. Classification (NCBI taxonomy): domain Eukaryota; kingdom Metazoa; phylum Mollusca; class Gastropoda; order Neogastropoda; family Buccinidae; genus Babylonia; species Babylonia areolata. The sequence goes on from NC_134900.1 coordinate 36,883,893, forward strand.
AATTCGACGTGGCTCGGAAAGAAAATTGTTCGGGGAGCACAGACCTCGGGGGGAACATAAACCTGGAAGGAGAAACGGATCAACCCTCCACGGTAAAAAAAAACCTCCGAGGAAACGACGTGAATCTTCCGGCCCAGTACCAGCTCCAGGCAGCAATCACGCGGTCAGTGCAGTCAAGAGAACCTGAAGACCATCATCACTGTGAGAAGGCGGTGGATATGGACTGCCACACGTCACGAGATCGGAGAGCTAGGTCACATCACCCGGACAGCCAGCCCTTCACTGAACACCACAAGGCAGACGTGAGAGAGAGAGAGAGAGGGAGACAGAGACAGAGACAGAGAGAGAGAGGGAGGCAGAGAGAGAGAGACAGAGAGAGAGAGACAGAGAGAGAGACAGAGAGAGAG
>NC_134900.1:36889299-36899299 GCF_041734735.1 Babylonia areolata
CTGTGCTATATTTATCTATATATTGTACCCCTTCATGAGAGGGCAACGGCCTTTATGTGAATGAAATATCTGTATCCACATCGCCCCCACCCCCACCCCCTCCCCTCCCTCCCTCCTGTTTGACTCTCTTACACTCTCTCTTCCACTTCTCTCCCCCCGCCCCCCCACTCTCTCTCTATCCACATCCTCTCCCCACCCCTTCTTTCTTAATATCCACCCCCCCCCCCCCACACCCCACCCCCTCTATCCGTCTCTCCCTCCCTCCCTTCCCAATCCGTGTGAGGTCGCCCGCGCTTTCCTGTCCACAATTTAACATAACCCTGTCACTTACTGGGTTATTGTTTTGTGGAGAAACGTTTTTATTAACTGTTAAAAAAACAAAACAAAACAAAACAAAACAAAAATGTCCTCATCTATACGTAAGTCGTATCACCCACGCTTATCTCCTCAAGGCCACACAGATCGAATTACAGAGGGAAAGGAAATAAACAAGAAAAAAGAAAAAAAAGAGTATTCGGACGTGACTAGAAACCAGTGTTTGCAAGGAAAACGAAAGGTTAATGTGTTGCGCAAAGAGTGATCATGTGAAACTGACGACACTGATGACGTCAAAAACAAGGTAGGCGGGTCGACAATGATTGACAGGTAGTGGATGGCCTGACTTGTGCAACTGACTACAAACGTGGGCGGCCGCGGGCGACTATGGATCTGCACGCGCGCGCACGCGCTGACTGACAAGGAAATTGACACGGTTGTCGTCTCTATCGTACAGCAAGCAGAAGGAAGCAGGAAAAAAAAAAAAATAAAAAAAAAAAAAATGAAGGCGAGGAAAAAGAAAAGGAAGGTTAAGGGGAGTGTGTGTGGGTGGGGAGTGTGGGGGAGTGGGAGGGGGTTGGTGGAGGTCGGTAAAGAAAGACAAGTAAATCTCGTGCCCTTTTTATTATATAATTGAAATGTAACAAAGCTGAACTTTTATGTTGAGATCTGCGCCTACGGCAATGCTTTCTTAATGGCCAAGGTCGTTTCGGTTTTTTGTGCTTTACTTTTTTTTTTTTTTTTTTTTTTTTCCATTTGTTTTAGTTTTTATTTCTTTTCATTTGAATTTCATTTACCTATTCTCTAAGATTTGACGCAACGAACTTGATAGCGCGCGTAAAAAAAAAAAATTAAAAAAAAGATTTAAAAAGTGTAAAAATTGTAAAATTTGTAAAAGTCCACTTTGATTATAAAACAAACGCACTTTGCAGACAGGAAAAATATATGTAGGTGGCGCTGCAATGTGGCGACGTACTCTCTAGGGAGATGTTGTTGTTGTCTCGTTCGTCAGTTATCAGATGGACTGATTCCCCCGTCTCCTCGACGAAGGCGGCAGTACGTCGCAGGTCCTCCAGCCCTCCAATAGAGCTTCCGGGCCGCTCTGGGACTCTCTACGGGGAGAGCAGCCCGATTTTCACACAGAGAAATCTGTCACGACAAAGAGCAATCCATTCCAATCCAATCCAATCCACTGCAATCCAATCCATTACGATACAATACAATACAATACAAAAGAATACGTCCATATTCTAAATATATTTCTGTTTAATAATTACGATGTAATAATTAATTGCAATGTTTTTAAAAGCGAATATGTGAAATGGTTTTCTTTGAGAACATATGTTTATTACTCTTGTTTAATCAAGTAATCCGCGTGTGTGGGGTGGGTGGGGGTGAGGGGGGCGGGTGCGGGTATGTGCTGATTATCTGGTTACGGTTTTCCGCAATTTATCTTTATTCTTATCTTATCTGTCTATTATAATCAATGTGCAGTATAGTAGGCTATGTTTATAATTATATTCAAATAATGTTTCTTAATTCTTTCTGTTTGTACATTAAGAATACTAGTTATTACCTGCAGTGTGTGGATGTATGTATGAAACGGTGTATGTGATATTTTTTACATTTGTATCTTCGTAATATTCGTAAAAGCTGTTGTTGACTTTTACAGTTATGGTCCCCATGTTGTTTACTTGTCTATGTTGTGATAATGCACCTGCCCAAATTTCTCCAGTTGAAGATATTAAAGTTATTCTTATCTTATCTTATCTTACAATACAATACAATATAATACAATACAATACAATACAATACAATACACGTGGAATCATGGCCTAGAGGTAACGCGTCCGCATAGGAAGCAAGAGAATCTGAGCGCGCTGGTTCGAATCACGGACAGCCGCCGATATTTTCTCCCCCTCCACTAGACTTTGAGTGCTGGTCTGGGCGCTAGTCATTCGGAAGAGACGATAAACCGAGGTCCCGTGTGCAGCATGCACTTAGCGCACGTAAAAGAACCCACGGCAACAAAAGGGTTGTTCCTGGCAAAATTCTGAAAGAAAAATCCACTTCGATAGGAAAAACAAATAAAACTGCACGCAGGAAAAAAATAACAAAAAAAAAGGTGGCGCTGTAGTGTAGCGACACGCTCTTCCTGGGGAGAGCAGCCCGAATTTCACACAGAGAAATCTGTTGTGATAAAAAGAAATACAAATACAAATACAATACAATACAATACAATACAATACAATACAATACAACACAGTTTCAGTTTCAGTAGCTCAAGGAAGCGTCACTGTGTTCGGAAAAATCCATATACGCTACACCACATCTGTCAAGCAGATGCCTGACCAGCAGCGTAACCCAACGCGCTTTGTCAGGCCTTGAGAAAAAATAAATAAAATAAAATAAAATAAAATAAATAAATAATAATAATAATAATAATAATGAAAATAAAATAAATAAATAGATAAATAAATATATAAAATAAATAAATAAATAAATAAGACAACAATGATGATAAATAATACAATACAATGCTTGCCACGCAAGCTGAACAAAATATGAACTGAACGTCTCTGAACGTGATAGGTAGGCTCAGCAACTGGCGGATGCCCTTAGTTACACAACTGACCTACACTTAATGTGTGCTTCATTATTTCTGTTCACTCCCGAAGTGTTTCAGTTTTAGTATTAGTTTCTAAAGAAGCTGTTACCGCGTTCAGACAAATCCACAGCTGCTAGGCTACAGCACAGCTGCCAGAAAAATGTGCATGAAAATATCGCTTTATTTACGGATCTCAGCAACACTACGTGTGGCCGAATAAGTTACAGGATATCAGGATATATATATATATATATATATATATATATATAGAGAGAGAGAGAGAGAGAGAGAGAGAGAGAGAGAGAGAGAGAACGATTTATTCAATATAAGGCCATCGCCCCATTTGAAGGGGTTAAACAAAAGTGGAGAAGATTTTCTATCTTATATAGTGTTATGAATATTGTTAACATACAAACAACATACGGACACACAAAAGTATTGCGTGAAAAAGTAAATACTCAGACACCAAGAGAAAAACAACAACAAAACGAACAAGCAACAAAAAACAATCGTCATTGCCTTACTCTCTGACATCGAACAACTATATTGCGTTCTTACGTCTCTTCAAAGCTTTGTATATAGAGATAGATAGATAGAGAGAGAGACACAGAGAGAGAGAGAGAGAGAGAGAGAGAGAGAGAGAGAGAGAGAGAATTGTGATGTTCCCAAAAGACTACCGTTTGAGTTGACTTGGGGCCGCTAGCCCAAAGCACTTAGTTCCACCAGTGTTCGCGTGGAGTTAATGTGGTATTTCCTGTCTGTAAAAAAATAAGAAAGATAGCAGCCCACACTGATTCATCATGGAGTGAGCTTTGGGGAAGTGGACTGTGTTGGTAGCTGCTGGCCAAATGTAACAGAATCATTATTTTTCACCACTAAATATTACTAATTTGTGCTTTCTGGTCAATCCAGAGAAACAGTAAGAGGTAGACTAAAAGAATATTGGTAAACAAGAGAACGCTGGCCATTAAGGAGAAGCGTGAGCGAAGGAAGCAAGGCTCAACTTCTGGAGACGTTTTCCCTTGCAACACCTGTGGGAAGTGCTGCAGCATCCAGAATCGGCCTCTTCTCCCACATGAAGACACACACCGACAGATAAGCCTGCCTGCCTTACTCATCCGTCGGACCGACGGGAGACTCCATCACAATGGATAAGAAAAGCGACGTGGCGAGCCACGGGTTCTTCTTCAGGCAAATTAGGGGAGAGAGAAGAAAAAAAAAATCACAGGCGTGGCATCATGTCAATACAAAGGCTGGGGTCTTCCCAGGGTAAATCCTCACTTAAGACAGTTCAGGTTTTTTTTTCCGAAACAATGACTCCATGAGGTTAACTTGGGGTGCGGGGGCATTTTGGGTCGTCACACCGGCTTGAACCCGAACGTACGCATGGTTTGAGTCCGGACAAACATCTCAAGAGTCGTGATGATTGTGTTCACGCAAGGTCGATCTATTCTGCAGTGTAACAGATGAAGGGTCATGCGAATTGCACCCGGACAACGCAATACAGTACGAGGCCAGGCTGTGAAATACAATCGGTTCGGCAATAATACGGGGCAAGGGCAAAATGTTTGGCCTGTGGCTTTTTTTAAGTACTGGTGGGGTTTGCTCAGCACGGAAAGTTTATTGTGCAAGGCAGTCCAGTACAAAGCAGTAACATGAAATACGGTATAATTGTCCTACTGACGCGCGCGCGTCCGTGCACACACACACACACACACACACACACACACTATCTTTATACGTCTCTGTCTTTGTCTCTGTCTCTCTCTGTCTCTCTCTGTCTCCGTCTCTCTCTCTCTGTCTCTCTCCGTCTCTCTCTCTCTCTGTCTCTCTGTGTGTCTCTCTCTCTCTTTCCTTCCCTTTGTTTGTTTTTCGTATATCGGCATTGTTGTATTTATGGCCCATTGTCACGGGCAGAAAGGCCTAAGCAATGTGTGTGTGTGTGTGTGTGTGTGTGTGTGTGTGTGTGTGTGTGTGTGTGTGCCCCTTTCTCTGTCTATGTCTATCTCACTATCTTCCTCTCTCCCATCCACACCCACCATCTCTCACTCTGTCTGTCTGTCTCTCTGTTTCTCTCTCTCTCTATTTCTGTTTCTGTATCTCTGTGTGTGTCTGTCTGTCTGTTTGACTGTCTGTCTCTTCGTGCCCTTTTTTGTCTGTCTATCTGTCTTCCTCTCTCCCACCCACACCCCCATCTCTCTCTCTGTGTCTCCTCTCTCTCTCTCTCTGCCCCTTTCTGTCTCCGTCTATCTCACTCTGTGTGTGTGTGTCTCTCTCTCCTCTCTCTCCCTCTGTCTTTGGCTCTCTCTCTCTGTCTCTGTCCCCCCGCTCTCGCTCTGTCTCTTTCTCTCTCCTCCCCACACCCACACCCACATCCACCCTCCCTGGAATTGAGGACAAAAAGGGGCAATCACCCAGTGACGTTCGACACCACAGGAGACATAAAGCAAGCTTTACCCCCGGCCAGTGCTAAGCCGGAATTTCCTCCCTTTGCTTTTAGCCGCCGGCAAACTCAGGAGTCGATGGCTTTTTTTTTTTTTCTTTTTTTTTTTTAAACAAAAACCAAAAAAAAAAAACCTGCTGACGTGAATGCTTAATGTCCCCCGTTCCTTCAGACTTAAAACGAAAGACGTCATTGCTCCTCCTCCCCCCCACCCCCCACCCCCCGGCCCACCCACCCACACCACCACCACCTCCACCACCCTTACTTTGCAGCTCATTATGTGTTGGGTTTTTTTTGGGGGGAGAGGGGGGTGGTGGGGGTTCTTCTTCCTTGCAAGGTCACTGAATGGTGTTAATTTGTCTTTAGTGGTGGTATCGACCTGTTCATTTGCGAGTGTGGTTACAATGGCCAATCGATGTTGGAGACACACACACACACACACACACACACATGCACGAGTGAGCGCGCACACTCACTCACACACTCACTCACTCTCCCACGCATTCACAAATCCACTCGATGACAAAGAGACAGATATTCTGTCACACACACACACACACACACACACGCACGCACGCACGCACGAACGCACAGGTGGACACATAAGCAGACAGGTAAGCCGAAATCTACACACTCCATCTAATAGAATTTTGTTTTTCTTTTAAGTGATAAGCTGAACTGATGCACTGGATTGATATCAACTTACGAGTGGAAATTTGTTGTTGTTGTTTTTTTTAAGTAAGAGTTATGGGAAATGAGTTTTGTTCCCAGTTTCATTTTCCTCTCCTTCTTTCTCATCTTTCTAGTAAAACTCTCTTTCCCTCCACAACACACACACACACACACACACACACACAGTGTGTGTACGTGATGTTCTGCACATGACGAATCAGTTACAAGGACGAATGACGTACATCACGACTTTTTTTTTTTTTATTTTTCTTCATCTTCTTTTCTGTTTTTACCTGCGGAACAGGTAGATATTCAGGTCACGCGCGCTGTGTGTGTGTGTGTGTGTGTGTGTGTGTGTGTGTGTGTGTGTGTGGGCGTGTGTGAGAGAGAGAGAGAGAGAGAGAGAGAGAGTGGGCGTGTGTGTGTGTGTCGTGATGACGGTGTTTGGGGATAAAGTTTGTTTTACTTTTTTTTTTTTGTGGATGGCGGTTTGTTGTCAGTTGTTGTTGTTTGCTTGTTACTGCTTTGTTTTCTTTTTCTTTTTTTTCTTTTTTTCTTTTTTCTTCTTCTTTTTTTTATCTTCTGTTTTGTTTTCGTTATACTGAAAGTATCTCTGAGCTATGGTGGAAGTCAGAAAGAGTGCTTTTATATATATATATATAATTTCATTTATCTGTTTATCATCTTTTAAATCTTATATCTTAATGACAAATTTCGCTTATGTCTTAAAAAGTTATATTTGTCTTTTCTAAGTCTTCTCCTCTTACATGGTGGTTAATAAGTATGTACATATCACTCAATGGAGGGTGTGGGGTGTATTTTTGTTTGTTTGTTTTTCTCTCCATTTTTTTTCATTTATTTATATATTCGTTCATTCATTCATTTAGTTTATTTATACACTGATTTTATTCAGCTTTCTTGTCTGTTGACGAGCACTTGCAGTACTTGGTCTACCCACGTGTTTCAGTCCACGTAAAGTTTCAATCTAGAGAAAAATATTGATTTCCTTCAGGAGCTAAAAAACATAAAAAATAAATAAAATAAAAGTTTCCTAGAAGACCTGCAAAGACACAGAGAGAGACAGACAGACAGACAGTCGGACAGACAGACAGAGAGAATACAAAAGCCGGCACAGAGAATGGTTTAGTTCGGGTCGGAGTTAATTTAAAAATTTTTTTTTAAAAAATTCTTAATTAGAAAGCCTGAATAATCGAAGAGGCGTTCATCTAACCAAAGGGATGTAACTCGGTTCAGTTAACAGTTCTTGTGATGACAAAGGAAGACAGAGAGACAGAGACAGGCAGGGAGACAGAGACAGACAGATGGAAGACATATGTCTGTCTGTCTGTCTGTCTGTCTCTCTCGAGATAAGGAAGCATAAGGAAGCAGAGTTTAAGTTCTTGATTCTTTTTGTTAAAGCATTGTTCATCTCTCTCCAGTTGACTACCCCTGTACCTCTACCCACCCCTCTGTTCTTGATTCTTTTTGTCAAAGCATTGTTCATCTCTCTGCAGCTGACTACCCCTGTACCTCTACCCACCCCTTGATTCTTTTTGTCAAAGCATTGTTCATCTCTCTCCGGTTGACTACCCCTGTACCTCTACCCACCCCTTGATTCTTTTTGTTAAAGCATTGTTCATCTCTCTCCGGTTGACTACCCCTGTACCTCTACCCACCCCTTGATTCTTTTTGTTAAAGCATTGTTCATCTCTCTGCAGCTGACTACCCCTGTACCTCTATCCACCCCTTGATTCTTTTTGTTAAAGCATTGTTCATCTCTCTCCGGTTGACTACCCCTGTACCTCTACCCACCCCTTGATTCTTTTTGTCAAAGCATTGTTCATCTCTCTCCGGTTGACTACCCCTGTACCTCTACCCACCCCTTGATTCTTTTTGTTAAAGCATTGTTCATCTCTCTCCGGTTGACTACCCCTGTACCTCTACCCACCCCTTGATTCTTTTTGTTAAAGCATTGTTCATCTCTCTCCGGTTGACTACCCCTGTACCTCTACCCACCCCTTGATTCTTTTTGTCAAAGCATTGTTCATCTCTCTCCGGTTGACTACCCCTGTACCTCTACCCACCCCTTGATTCTTTTTGTTAAAGCATTGTTCATCTCTCTCCGGTTGACTACCCCTGTACCTCTACCCACCCCTTGATTCTTTTTGTTAAAGCATTGTTCATCTCTCTCCAGCTGACTACCCCTGTACCTCTACCCACCCCTTGATTCTTTTTGTTAAAGCATTGTTCATCTCTCTCCAGCTGACTACCCCTGTACCTCTACCCACCCCTTGATTCTTTTTGTTAAAGCATTGTTCATCTCTCTCCAGCTGACTACCCCTGTACCTCTACCCACCCCTTGATTCTTTTTGTTAAAGCATTGTTCATCTCTCTCCGGTTGACTACCCCTGTACCTCTACCCACCCCTTGATTCTTTTTGTTAAAGCATTGTTCATCTCTCTCCAGCTGACTACCCCTGTACCTCTATCCACCCCTTGATTCTTTTTGTTAAAGCATTGTTCATCTCTCTGCAGCTGACTACCCCTGTACCTCTATCCACCCCTTGATTCTTTTTGTTAAAGCATTGTTCATCTCTCTGCAGCTGACTACCCCTGTACCTCTACCCACCCCTCTGTTTAAAGCTGCATGGGGTTGGGAGGATGGGCAAGGGGGCGGGAGGGGGTAGGGGAGGGGATGGGGGGAACAAAACATTTTCGTAATAATGCTGACGTCAGTACCCAGCAGGCTTTTGCATTAATCCTCCACTGAGCCTCTTTCCATCACCACCACCACCACCACCATCATCATCATCATCATCGTCATCGTCATCAACACCACCACCTCACAGGCAATTACGCCAGTTGATTGGATAGACGTGTTTACCACACGCCTGTTTGTTGTATAGCAACCCCTCCACCACCACCCCACCCCCCTCCCCCCCATCACCCTTTATGGATGGAGTCACGGGGGGGGGGGCCTCATCTGCCTGTTTGTTACATACAGGGTTCACCCGGCCTGTTTTTCTGACTGGGTTCATACGCTAAGTTAGTTATAATTATAGGATCCATCCCTGTGTTATTATGTGGTCATCCCCACACATACACACATTCTCAACCCTGCCCCCCTATCCCCCTATCCCTGTATCCCTGTATCCCCAGCCCCTCTCTATCTATCACTCCTATCCCCCTTCCCTTCTCCCACCCCCCTCTCTCTCTCTCTCTCTCTCGCACACACACGCGCTTGCGCACGCACGCACGCACTCACACACACACACATGCACACACGCACGCATTCCGGGTAACAAGTCCACCACGGACAGCGAATATCATGAGGACTGACGTCTTTCCTCTATCTATCTATCTATCTATCTATATATCTATCTATCTATCTGTCTACTTCTCTCTCTGTCTGTCTGTCTGTCTGTCTACGTGCTTCTCTCTCTCTGTGTTTGTGTGTGTGTGTGTGTGTGTGTGTGTGTGTGTGTGTGTGTGTCACTGTGTGTGTGTGTGTGTCACTGTGTGTGTGTGTGTGTGTGTCACTGTGTGTGTGTGTGTGTGTGTGTGTGTGTGTGTGTGTGTGTGTGTGTGTGTGTGTGTGTGTCAGTCTACCTGCCTACCTACCTACCCACCTATCTATCTATCTATCTATCTGTCTGTCTGGAACACCCCCCACCTCTATCTCTCTCTCTCTCTCTGTCTGTCTGTCTACCTACCTATCTATCTATCTGTGTCTGTCTGTCTGCCTGCCTGTCTGTCTATTTATCTATCGATCTATCTATACCCCCCCCCGCCCCCTCTTTATCAATCACTGCCCTCCATCCCCCCCCACCTCCCCCTATTCCCCACTCGTACTGTCACCCCCTTCCGGTTGGGTAAGGAGGGAATATCTCTTTGTGTCTCTTTTTTTGTTTGTTTGTTTGTGTTTGTTTGTTTGTTTGTTTATTTTCCAGACGAGTGTGCAGG
>NC_134900.1:36909299-36919299 GCF_041734735.1 Babylonia areolata
CTGAGCTTTTTGAAAGAAAGGGCGCTATATAAATGTACATTATACTATTATTATTATTATATGAAAACTGAAACCGGAACTTGAAACAAAGACGGTGAATAAAGTATTCAACTAATACTGTATAACTGATTTGTCACTGAGATATACTTAATATAAAAACACGAGAGAGACAGACAGACAGACAGAGACTCTTGATACTTTGACCCTTTGACACTTCAATGTCATTGGCCATGAGAGACAGAGACAGAGAGACAGTGACAGAGAGAGAGAGAGACACACACACACACACAGAACTTAACTAGTGCGTGTCATGCGACCACATCTACAAGATAGGATCCTTTTCGACAGTTGATTCAATGGTGCTGCGAACTTTGACATCATGTATATCACCAGCAGTAGCTGTGTCGTCGCTGTAATTTTTATCACACTCTCCTCATCAGTACATTATCAATGTGGAGTCTTCGATGTAGAGTTCAACGCCGGTAGTACTACTCTGATGTCATCTCATGTTTGGGGGACTTTGTGGATTATCAACAATGCGCGTGACTTTGGTGTGGAAGCGAATCTGAGGATCTTAGAAGTGAACACAAAGTCCACATGAGACCGTCTGTTGTCACGAGTGTGTCTGTCAGTCGATTGCCGAGACTGTAATCTTCGTGTCAGTGATATTACAATAGAGTGCTCGAGAGTCAGTGATATTACAATAGAGTGTTTGAGAGTCAGTGGTACAACAATAGAGTGTTCGAGAGTCAGTGATATTACAATAGAGTGTTCGGGACACAGTGATATTACAATAGAGTGTTCGAGAGTCAGTGTTACAATAGAGTGTTCGAGAGTCAGTGATATTACAATAGAGTGTTCGAGAGTCAGTGATGTTACTATAGAGTGTTCGAGAGTCAGTGATATTACAATAGAGTGTTCGAGAGACAGTGATACAACAATAGAGTGTTCGAGAGACAGTGATATTACAATAGAGTGTTCGAGAGTCAGTGGTACAACAATAGAGTGTTCGAGAGTCAGTGATATTACAATAGAGTGTTCGGGACACAGTGATATTACAATAGAGTGTTCGAGAGTCAGTGGTACAACAATAGAGTGTTCGAGAGACAGTGATATTACAATAGAGTGTTCGAGAGTCAGTGATGTTACAATAGAGTGTTCGAGAGTCAGTGATGTTACAATAGAGTGTTCGAGAGTCAGTGATATTACAATAGAGTGTTTGAGTCAGTGATACAACAATATAGAGTTCGAGAGTCAGTGATGTTACAATAGAGTGTTTGAGAGACAGTGGTACAACAATAGAGTGTTCGAGAGTCAGTGATGTTACAATAGAGTGTTCGAGAGACAGTGATATTATAATAGAGTGTTCGAGAGTCAGTGATATTACAATAGAGTGTTCGAGAGTCAGTGTTACAATAGAGTGTTCGAGAGTCAGTGATATTACAATAGAGTGTTCGAGAGTCAGTGATGTTACTATAGAGTGTTCGAGAGTCAGTGATATTACAATAGAGTGTTCGAGAGACAGTGGTACAACAATAGAGTGTTCGAGAGTCAGTGATATTACAATAGAGTGTTCGAGAGTCAGTGATATTACAATAGAGTGTTCGAGAGACAGTGGTGCAACAATAGAGTGTTTGAGAGTCAGTGATATTACAATAGAGAGTTTGAGAGTCAGTGTTATTACAATAGAGTGTTTGAGAGACAGTGATATTACAATAGAGTGTTTGAGAGTCAGTGATATTACACTAGAGTGTTTGAGAGACAGTGATATTACAATAGAGTGTTCGGGACACAGTGATATTACAACAGAGTGTTTGAGAGACAGTGGTACAACAATAGAGTGTTTCAGAGTCAGTGATATTACAATAGAGTGTTTGAGAGTCAGTGATATTACAATAGAGTGTTCGAGAGTCAGTGATATTACAATAGAGTGTTTGAGAGTCAGTGGTGCAACAATAGAGTGTTTGAGAGTCAGTGATATTACAATAGAGTGTTCGGGACACAGTGATATTACAACAGAGTGTTTGAGAGACAGTGGTACAACAATAGAGTGTTTCAGAGTCAGTGATATTACAATAGAGTGTTTGAGAGTCAGTGATATTACAATAGAGTGTTTGAGAGTCAGTGATATTACAATAGAGTGTTTGAGAGACAGTGATATTACAATAGAGTGTTCGAGAGTCAGTGATATTACAATAGAGTGTTTGAGAGACAGTGATATTACACTAGAGTGTTTGAGAGACAGTGGTGCAACAATAGAGTGTTTGAGAGTCAGTGATATTACAATAGAGTGTTCGAGAGTCAGTTATATTACAATAGAGTGTTCGAGAGACAGTGGTACAACAATAGAGTGTTCGAGAGTCAGTGATATTACAATAGAGTGTTCGAGAGTCAGTGATACAACAATAGAGTGTTCGAGAGTCAGTGATATTACAATAGAGTCTTCGAGAGTCAGTGATACAACTGTCTAGTAAAGCAGAGAGAGAAAAAAAAAAGACAACAATAAACATATTGTGGTTTGTTCAATGTTGGTGGTGAAAAGATCTCTAACTGCCCAATACTTCCCCTGCCCGATAGTCTCCATGCCCGATATGATATTCGACAACTTACACAGATCATTATTTCTATGTATACTCAAGAAATAATCGTGTGTAATCGTATCTATTGTTTGTATATATATTTTTTTTTTTTTTTTTTTTTTTGTTTGTTTTTTTGTTTTGTTTGTTTGTTTGTTTGTTTGTTTTTTTAATGAAAAAAGAATTTTACTATGTAGTCCACACACACACACACACACACCTGGACAGCTAGGTAAAGCACACAAGGGACACACACACACACACACACACACACACACACACACACACACACACACTGACTTCCACTCTGTTTACCTCCTCCCCCCCTACCCCCCACTACTCCCCCCCCCCTGACACGCCCCTCCCATCCTTTGTTTACTCTTCCCACTCCACCTCCCCCCCCCCTTGCCCCCCTCCAACCCCCACCCCCACGCCCCTATCTGATGACATGTGTGTAATGTCTATTATCACGGACACGAACAGTACACGTCAGCACTGGGAATAGCGTCATGCCATGCCTGGATAACTAAACGCCAAGAAAACTGACGCCAGGGTGTCGATAATCCCCCCACCCCCCCCACCCCACCACCACCACCACCACCACCACCATCACCTAGCTACACTCCCATCCAGTTCAATAGTTCCCCATTCAATGTCCACTCCCATCGCTCCCGGCTGGACTAAACAACCCCCCGCCACCACCTCCCCTCTTGACCTTTTAAGGCCCAACGTGGTTTATAGTATCTCAGTTCTCCTTATTAACCCCCTCTGTCCCCCCACTCACTACACACGACATCGGTCACCCTGAAAGCTCAGAAGAAGTTGATTACGGTGATATAATAGGGAGATACAGAGATAAAGCTAAGGAGGAAGGTAAATAGGAGTGAGATAACCTTCCCCCCCCCTTCCCCCTCTTCCCCCCCCCCCTCCCACTCCTACACCCACACCCTTCATTCACCTGGAAGGTGAAGAAACAAAGACTCAGAGTTTCAGAGGGTAGGGAAATCGAAATCGAAATCGAACTCTTTTTTTTTATTGAGGGAAAAGGAATAGGCACTTATCGGCCTGTTTTCATCCTACCCTCGTAAAGAAAACGTATAAACTAATGTAGGAAATACAAGAAGACTGAAAAAAAAAGGAGGAAAATAACTCAAAAAACATTGCATGGCAGCAACAACAAGAACAATAAATGGCTTAGAAAATACACAATTCCCCACAAAATAACATAGTACGCTTTTGCGTGAAGGAGAGAGGGAAGAAGACGGTCAGAGAGGAAGCGATACGAAGGAGGAAAGAGAGGAAAACTGTTGAGAGAGAGAGAGAGAGAGGAAGAGAGAGAGGAAGAGAGGGAGGGAAGGAGGAAGGGAGGAAAGGAGATAGACAAATAGACAAGGATATTGAGAATACATCATTTGTTTATCAGTCTCAGTAATTTCAAGGATTCTGACATTAGATGTTTATGATGTAGTCTTTGGAAGACACTGAGACTGGAGTAAGTGTATATGAAATAGAGTTCCATAAATACCCACCAGATTATGTGAGACTTGTTTTATAAAGATCAATTCTCGGCCGAGGCAAGGTCATTTTATGTGTGTGACGGTGACTATTTACTGGAAAATTACTTATGAGAGACGGTGGGGCATAACCTGATAATATTTTGAACATAAATATGGCTTTATTATATTTCAGTTTAACTTTCAATGGCAATATATCAAGTTCTATATAATCAGAAACATATAAAAAGGACGATTTTAGAATAACTAAGGGAGAGAGAGAGTGAGAGAGCAAGAGAGTGATGGAATGAAAGAGAGTGAGAGTGAGAGACAGTGTGAGAGAGAGGTTGGCGAGAGAGAGAGAGAGTTAGAGAGCAAGAGAGTGAGTGAGAGTGAAAGAGTCGAGGAGAGACAGAGAGTGAGAGTGAGAGACAGAGTGCGTGAGAGTGAGAGGGCAGGCTGGAGGGACAACATTAAGGTATAAAAGCAAGTGGAAGTGTGGGAGAGGGGGTGGGGGTAGGGGTGGTGGAGGGGGGGGGAAGAAAGGGTTAAGTGTGGGGAGGGATGATATTACACGTTCTGGTGTGTGTGTGTGTGTGGGGGGGGGGGTATGTGAATGTGTTATGTGTGTGTGCATGTGTGTGCATGCGCGCGTTTGTTTGTTTGTTTGTGTGTGTGTGTGTGTGTGTGTGTGTGTGTGTCTGTCCGTCTGTCTGTCTGTCTGCCTGTGTGTGTTTCTTTCTGTTGTGTGTTGTGTGTGTGTGCGGTGCGCGCGTGTGTATATGTGTTTGTGTGTGTTGGTGTGTGTGTGTGGGAGTGCATGGTTGCGGGCGTTTGCGGTGTCAGTCACTCTTCATTTTTATTGTTTGTTATTCCCATCACCACCACCACCCCAACACACACACACACACACACACACACACACACACACACACACACCTAGCTGTGTGTGAAATGGTGGGGTAAATCTCACCTGAGGGTGGGGGGGGGGGAAGGGGGACAATTGTGACCCTGTCACACCTGAAAACCCCGAGGCGGTCAGTTTGTAAACAAGCCCCTTCCAGCGGTCAGCTGTCAGGTCAGTCGGGATGAAGGGGAACTAAACACTGGTCAGTCCAGTCCAGTCTATGCTGACCACTGGGGGTCACCAGCGTGGGTGACCTAACTTTTGGGGTGCGCGCGCACGCGGGTTGCGTCTGAACCTAGCTGGAGCGCGCGCACGCGGGTTGCGTCTGAGCAATTTCCTTATCGGTCAACTGGTCAGTAGTATCAATAGTGGGAGTGGTCAAGCCATTACTTGTCGTGTGGCGTGGGAAATAAGGATTGGCCGTCAGCGGGCTTGAACTACCCTACGCCAGTCCAGTCCAGTCTACGCTGGCCACTGGGGGTCACCAGCGTGGGTGACCTCTTTTGGGGTGCGCGTGCGTCTGAGCGCCTTTTAGTCCAGGGCGCTACAAAAATGCTCGAAATGTGTGCATCAAAACCGTTCTTTTCACGACAAAATATAATAAATCATACTGATCACGCTGATATAAAGTTGACCTCCGTGGGTGGGCGGGAACATGATTAGATTTTTAATAATTATTTTTCACACCTCTGCCCATGAGAGAGCGCCTTACAAAGAGTGGCAAGGCAAGAGGGGTTACGCAAGCAAGCGCTGTATATGGGGTCGCCAGAGGAAAGCATACAGAACAGCACAGCACGGTGTGGTTCGTCCGTCGGGATCGACGAGGACCATCTAGTCATCCTGGGGGTGGGGGGGTGGGTTGGGCTCTGTGGGTGCGCAGATGACTGGTCAGGTCAATCCGCGCCCGGAATGTTCTGACGCTGTGTGGACAGGGGATGGTGGCGGCTGTCGGGGACTTGCTGGCACTGCTTTTCCATGCCTGTCTGCGTTGCTCTGCTGCAGCGATTCCGTTGGCCTCACAGGATTTGGCGCCTTTGTGGACAGCCGAACGCCACTTTGGTCTGTCCATTGCATTCAATGGACAGCACGGTACAGTACATGTGACTGACTGCTGCCGCCCTGATGCTGTCTTTCCTTATCCTTATCAATCGGTCAAGCTGTATAGAAGTTGCTTGATGGCAGTGGCCAAGCCTTTACTTGTTGTGTGGCCTGGGAAATAGGAACGATACCAGGGGGCATGAACTGGTATGTATAGGTTGGTTGGGGGAGGGTGGTGGGGGTGGTGGGTGTTGTGACCTGTCCTTGCTTCGGTCAGTTGTGTTGTTGCTGTTGTGGTGGTGGTGGTGGTGGTCAGTTTCACTCGTTTTACGTTCAGTCCCTATACCGCCTCTTCTTTACTCTGGGCCATGGTTTTGAAAAACGAAAACAAGGACAGTGTGTGTGTGTGTGTGTGTGTGTGTGTGTGTGTGTGTGTTGCCACTGTTGTTTACTTTGACCCGAGGGAACGTGTGTCGTGTTAGATAGTGGCCCCCACTCTCTCAACATCACCCTCCACCCCCTCCCCCTCCCATCTGTCAGTGTCTGAGGAAAGGTTATTAGAACCCACCCACCCTCTCACCCCTCTCCCCCCCCTCCCGGTAAGCATTGACATCTGTTTCGATGGAGTTAATAGGGAGCTTGCTTGTGTCAGATATAAATCATCATTGTAGCTTTGTCTTATTTCTCGTGTGTGTGTGTGTGTGTGTGTGTGTGTGTGTGTGTGTGTGTGTGTGCATAGTGTAATTCCTACAAACCAAGCTAGCTTTAGAAAAGGTAGATCCTCCACAGAACATGCAGTCAAACTGACTACACAGGTACAGCAACACACACACCACACACACACACACACACACACACTTTCACTTACTCGCATGCATACACAGTAATTTCTCTCCCCCACCCCCACCCCGCCCCCCCTCGATTTTTTTCCTACCGTCGTCTAATATCACGTACAGTGAAAAGACGTTAAACTAAAGAACGAACGAACGAACCTAGCTGGAGTGTGAGATGGTGAGGTAAATCTCACCTGAGGGTGGGGGGGGGGGCGGAAGGGGGACAATCTGACCCTGTCACACCTGAAAACCCCGAGGCGGTCAGTTTGTAAACAAGCCCCTTCCAGCGGTCAGCTGTCAGGTCAGTCGGGATGAAGGAGAACTAAACACTGGTCAGTCCAGTCCAGTCTACGCTGGCCACTGGGGGTCACCAGCGTGGGTGACCTAACTTTTGGGGTGCGCGCGCGCGCGGGTTGCGTCTGAGCGATTTCCTTATCGGTCAGCTGGTCAGCAGTAGTATCAATAGTGGTAGCGGTCAAGCCATTACTTGTTGTGTGGCGTGGGAAATAAGGATTGACCGTCAGCGGGCTTGAACTAACCTGGGCTTGAACTAACCTGCGCCAGCCTTGAACTAACAAGCGCACCGCGCGCGCCCGGTTGGTCGGTCGAGGGAGGGTTGATGGAGGTGGTGGGTGGTGTGACCTGTCCTCATGGGTCGGTTGGGGGAGGGTGGGTGGGGGTGGTGGGTGTAGTGACCTGTCTTCGCATGGGTCAGTTGTGTTGTTGTTGTGGCGGTGGTAGTGGTAGTGGACGCCAGTTTCATTCGTTTTACGTTCAGTCCCTGTACTGGCGTTTCTTCTGGGGGCCTTAGAGGGTTTGAAAAAAACGAAAATAAAAGCTCTGTGTGTGTGTGTGTGTGTGTGTGTGTGTGTGTGTGTATGTGTGTGTGTGTGTGTGTGTGTTCTATCTTTGATTTGACGTCTTTTCACTTTGAGTGATATTAGACATGGGGGCGGCGGGGTGGGGGGTTGGGTTCAACCCGTCTGTAATCTTATCTCCTGAAGAGTAAAATGCATATCATCATATGAAACAAAGAGCACTGGCAGTAACAAGCTCACAGCTTATATCGTGCTCAAAAGTAAATATGTAATTCACATACATCAATTATCATCAGTTCACATAACATCAAGTTACAAAGTTTGATATGCTTCCACGTTTCAAAATGAACACTAATTCGTAAGATGTATACTTATATTCATAAGAAAATAAGTATATATATATGTACATATGAATTTAATATATATTCAAAATTTTAACTTAACACAGGATAAAAAAAAACCGCATGTTGTCTCTCTCTCTCTGCCTCTGTCTGCCTGTATCTCTGTTTCTTTCTCTTTCTCTCTCACCTGTAGAAAAAAAAATTTCTTTAAAAAAAATTATTTTATTATTATTATTACTACTACCTTTTTCTATATTATAATTATTATTTATTTATTTATTTATGTAAGCTTATCTATTATTTATTCCCCCTTTATTTTTTTATTTTTTTTCTTCTTTTTTTTCTCAAGGCCTGACTAAGCGCGTTGGGTTACGCTGCTGGTCAGGCATCTGCTTGGCAGATGTGGTGTAGCGTATATGGTTTTGTCCGAACGCAGTGATGCCTCCTTGAGCTACTGAAACTGAAAATTGTAGAAAGCGCTTAAAAGGTGGAATATATATATATATATATATATATATATATATATATATATATATATATATATATGTATGTATATACATACATATGTATGTATGTATGTATATGTATGTATATATATGTATGTATGTATATACATACATATGTGTGTGTGTGTGTGTGTGTGTGTGTGTGTGTGTGTCACAAAATGAAGACGTTGAGCGCGTGAGTTCAGTATTATACTGTTTAGCCCCCTTCTAAGGGGCTGTGGCCTTTATTAATAATCCATCTCTCTCTCTCTCTCTCTCTCTCTCCCTCTGCGTGGATGTGTGTGTTATCCATCAGTGCATGAGTGTGTGTATGTGAAGTGTGTGTGTGTGTGTTTTATCCCTGCACACGCGCCGTTGTAGTTCACAGCGTCATATGAATCCACTCCACCATCACCGCCACCATCCACTTTATTAAAGTAGCGGACCGCCAACTGAACACACAATACCCTTGATGGAAGCCCCTGGCAAATACTGATAACAGGGACAGCCGCCTTTCTTTTATGTCCTCCCTAGGGGGGAGAGGTATTGAAACATTGAACTCTAACAATAGCATCCAGACAAACCGACTGTTCCTTGACTTCGCCCCACCACCTGGTGAAACCCGTTCGTTACCCGGGCAACGGTATCGTGTCATCTCAACCCCGACGGTAAAAGCTGGCAGGTTGTTAAGTTGTCCCCGCAGGTTGTTAAGTTGTACTTGGACCCGTGCAGTGTTCCTTCTATTAGGTATTAGTTCGAGAGCACGTGTGTAGTGTTGTGTTAGATAGTGGCCAGCCCCCGTTCCCCCACGCCATCTCACCATCAACCACCCACCCTCCCTTCTGTCAGTGTCAGGGAAGGGGGAGGGGTGGTGGTGGTGAAGGTCTATTGGTCTGCCTGCCTCCCTGTCTGTCTGTGTGTCTGTCTCTTTCTCTGTTATTAGTCCGTGTGTATGCATGCGTGTGTAAGCTGGTGCATATGTGTGCGGGCCGTGTGTGTGTGTGTGTGTGTGTGTGTGTGTGTGTGTGTGTGACTGAGTTATATTCCATGTTATTTTTTAAGTTTCATGTTTAACTTTTGCTGTTGCTGCTGCTGTTGTTGTTACTGTCTAAAGTGTCCGTTTCTTCTCTGTGTGTGTGTGTGTGTGTGTGTGTGTGTGTGTGCGTTTGTGTGTGAGTGAGGGCATGGTGTAAAGAAGCTTTCAGCTTATCCAGTTTACCCTCAATAAAAACATTTGTTCATTGTTCATTGTTCATTTGTGTGAACCGGTGAAGGTAGAAATAAAAGGGAGAGCAAGATTTGATGATGATGATGATGATGATGATGACGGCCTTAACCATCATACCACACACTGCACTGGACAAGTGAAATAAAAATGACCTTGCTGGCTCCCCCCCCCCCCCCCCAGCTGACACCGACTCCAGCTTGGAGGTGAGGGGTGGGGGTGGGGGTGGTGGAGGCAGTGGGAGAGGAGATAGAGATTAGATAGAAGAGGGCAGAAGGTGAATG
>NC_134900.1:36924299-36939299 GCF_041734735.1 Babylonia areolata
GTGTATATATGTGTGTTGGGGGTGGGGGTCGGGGGGGGGGGGGGGGGGGGGCGGGGGGAGTGGGGGGCGTGGGGAGGGCGTGGAGGGGTCTGTGTCTGTGTGTGTGGGGGGAGGGGGGGGGGACGGAGGGGGGAGAAAGAGAGAGGGGTGGGGGAGGTTAGACCCAGAGAAGAGTCGTTAAAGAGTAACACAATACACTACAGACACACACGCACAGACACACCACAGGACACACGCGCATGCACGTACGCACGCACGCACACACACACACACACACAAAACACACACACACACACACACACACACACACACACACCAACCACACACAAACGAACAAACAAAGCTGAGTGAACAAAACCAACAGGGCACGGTAGCATGTCACACTGACAAGACAAAGCCACACAACACAAGGCACAGTACCAGGTGACAGTACTGTCATCCAACACAGCAAAGCCACTGACCCATGGTACAAGTTTCACAACAGACGCCGGGATAACACAACGCCGGCAGCACAACGCAGTGGTATACACCTCAGTAGCTGGCCTACCTACCCACTGACTACACAACCTAAGAACTAAACAATGAAACACAAACGATACCACTGACGTCGCGGCACAACACTGTACTACACAAATAACACTGACAGCGTGCGACAACACAATACAACACGATACCATGCAATGCAGGAAATCATTGTTTATGACAGCACCGGTGACAACACAGCACAACACAATACTGTACACCACAGCACTACAACACACACGACACAACACAGCACAATACAACACAATACAGCACTATACAACACAACACAACACAACACAGCACAATGCAACACAACACAGCACAGCACAGCACAGCACAGCACAGCACAACACAGCACAACACAATACAGCACAACACAGCACAATACAACACAGCACAATACAACACAACACAACACAACAATACAACACAACATAACACAACACAATACAACACAACACAGCACAATGCAACACAACACAGCACAATACAACACAACACAGCACAATACAACACAATGCAACACAACACAGCACAATACAACACAGCACAATACAACACAACACAACACCATACAACACAACACAGCACAATACAACACAACACAACAATACAACACAACATAACACAACACAATACAACACAACACAGCACAATACAACACAGCACAGCACAACACAACACAACACAATGCAACACAATGCAACACAGTACAACCATTTCCCTTGTCTTTGAACACTGGTGGGGTGAAAAAACAGACAAACAACAACAGGGTTTCTTTGTCCCTCTTTGTACTATAGAGAACACTGCAATACGAAACAGCACACCGTGTACAACTGGACATATGTACGTAGGCAGAATGAAACTGTAAACATAATGCTAATTCACAGGTTTATAACGATGAGTAATAATATCCTGTCTATATGCATATATGTTAGTGTATGTGCCTGAAAGACTGCTGCCCTTTCATTTGCCAGCTAATGATACGAATTCATGATGGCGTGCTTGCCTTTTTTTTCGCGGGACGGTTGGCCTTCGCCGCTTAGTTGCTTTGTTTGTCGGCCAAGTTAAGTCTTGCTGTGCTTGTGCCCCAGCGTTGATGCTTCTCGTTCTCTCTCTTTTGACTTCTTCCTCCACCCCCGAAAGCGGAGTATGGCTGCCTACATGGCGGGGTTAAAAACGGTCATACACGTAAAATCCCACTCGTGTGCATACGAGTGAACGTGGGAGTTGCAGCCCACGAACGCAGAAGAAGAAGAGGAAGAAGAAGAACTTCTTCCTCCACCACTCGTTTTTTTATTTATTTTCTTCACTTTATTTATATCTCAGCTTAGTTTTGTTCAAAACTCATGTATGTTCACGTCTTACTAGTTATGATGACATCAGTCCGTCACATATTCAGTATGTACATGTGTCAGGACAGGACTTTATATAAAGATTTTCTTGTTGTCCTGTTCATCGATATCCTTGTGTTGTATTGTGACATGTAGTAGTATAAGAGATGGGGGTTCTATATACAACTTTTTTGGGCGTATTAGCTTGTGTTAAGGCCCTCAAGCATAAAAAAAATTTAGCCAAAACCTGTGTATGTTGGAGTAATATGACCCTCAAGCATAAAAAAAAATATATAGTTAAAACAAGTTATATGTGTATGGAGAGCCAAATCACAAGATAAAAAAAAATATGATGGTTGGATATGTGTATGGAGGGGAGCGAAACGGTCATGGGGGTTCTATATACAACCGGACCCCAGCCCAAAACCGCGCAATACCGCCCTCAAGCATAAAAAAAAAATCTAGTTATAACCAGTTATGTGTATGGAGAGCGAAACGGTCGCCCCGTTCCCCGTGTGTGTGTGCTGGCAAGCGACCGCACGGCGTGTGTAGTGGGAGTGGTCCCGCGCACAGCCTGCTTCCCGCGCGCGCGAAGATTGTGATCACCCTATTAGAGAAAAGATTATATTGTATATATAGAAAAAATAATGCCTTTTCCACATAACATTTGTGAGTACCCCCAAGTTAAAACAAATAGAGTATGCGGTCGAGCTTGCATGGGGCTCTATTGTAAAGATCATATTAAATGTCATAGAAAAGGAATGTCACTTCCAGTACTTTGTATAAAATGCAACCTTTATGTACGTACGAAGTATGTTATTTGTTGTAAATGTAAGCATAAAAAAGAGAAGCCTCCTCCCATGGAGAAAAAGATTGATCCTATACCCGGTTGTGGAGAACATTCAAGCGACTCTGAGGGTTATATTTCTGATGATGATGATGACGATGATGAAATTGACCCTTTTGAAACTTATTCAAGAGGGTATATTCCACCCTTTGGTGGAGTAATCATTGGATTCAGAGATTGATCAACTTGTAAAAAAAAATCCTAATAGAGAAAAAAATATAATAGTATATATAGAGAGAAAATGGATGCAACGATATTCTGAAAAATATTACCGTGATCTCGCTTCAAGAAAAGAGATTCCTAATCATGAATCTATGAATAAAACTGAGTTGATTAAAGCACTGGGGTTTGATGCTTTGGAGGGGGAGACCAATGCTACGCTTAAAGATATTGCACGAAAGCTCAAAATTCGTGGTTTTAGTAGAATGAAAAAAGATGAACTTATTAAAAATATACGTCAACTACAACATAAAGCTGAATCCACGGAGGAGTTTGGTAGTATTATTAAAATTATAAACTTGCGGCTCTTCCAAATGAAATAGATCCGCTTTCGTTTATGATGAGTAAAGTGGACACTATTAACCAAGAGCTATTCCACTGACCAAACAAAATATTGTTTTAACGGTGGAGTTTGGTCAAATTAAAAATAATGATACTACTGTAGCTGTATTTCGATCGGAATATCAAAGTATTATTGATGTTGTTGATGATCAAGATATTGAAAAACAAATAAAACAGATTTTGTTAAAAATAGAAATTTTACAAATGAAGGTTCAGGATGGTTCATTAAAAGAATCTTTAGTTTATGGGTGAATAGAGTTTCTATACATCTCCAGGATCCTTTATTGAATCACCACAGTGGTTAAAAAATAAAAGAGCTGTGATTAATATTAAAAATAAAAGATGATCAATGTATAAGACATTGTTTACGTGCACACAAGTTTCCAGCAAAAGCGAATCTAATTTAACTTATTCCTATCCTTCTGATGATGGGTTTAATTTTGAAAATATTGACTTTCCTACACCAATAAAACAAATTACAAGGATCGAGACTCAAAATATTATTGCTATTAATGTATACTATTTAAAAAATAAAACGATTGAACGCGCAAGAATATCAAAACAACCCACCAACATGGAGCGTATTAAACTTCTTATTATAGAAAATGAAAATGGTGGACAACATTATACTTATATTAAGAATTTTAACAGACTACTGAGTAATACAAACAAACACAAAGCAGCCATGTACTTTTGTGAGTATTGCTTGACAGGTACAACATCATCAGAACTTTTAGAAGAACATATTAAGCGATGCGCGCAGATCAACCACAAGAACTATTCTCGCGTTGAGATGCCATCAGAGAAGACAAAAATGATCAAATTTACCAATTTTCAAAAACAAATGCAAGTTAGTGATGTGATATATGCTGATTTTGAGGCGATTTGTAAAGAAATAAAAGACGATTCCCATTCGAATAATACCATCAAAGAAAGCGAACACATCATCTCGTCATACGGGTTTGTGCATGTTAGGTCTGATGGAAGGGCGTACAAACCGCAACTATTTCGTGGTGAGAATGCGGTCAGTCATTTTCTCGAAAAACTTCAAAGAATATATTATCATACTGTCAAGGAATTGAAAAAACCAGTTCCAATAAAGATGACCAAAAAAGATAACGAATCGTTTGAAAACGAACGAGTTTGTTGGATATGTAGAGGGGAACTACCCGCAAAATGATAAAGTAAGAGATCATGACCATATCACAGGGAACTATAGAGGTGCCGCGCATGCATCGTGTAATCTTAAATTGAGAATAAAACCCGACGAATTTGTGTTGTCGATATTATTTCACAACCTCAAAGGTTACGACTCTCACGCGATCATTTCGGAGCTCGCGAACAAAGGTGGTGGTAGAATTACGTGTATCGCGAATAATAAAGAGAAGTACATCACATTCAGTTGGGGGAAGGTTGAAGTTTTTAGATAGTTTCGCATTCTTGAGTTCGAGTCTCGACCAGCTTGCGAAGAACCTTCCGGATGATAAGAAGTTTTTAACGCGCAAACATTTCACAGATGAGGAGGAGTTCAAGCTCGTTACGAGAAAAGGAGTCTTTCCGTACGAATATATTACCGATTGGAGTAAATACGAAGATACAAAACTACCAAAGAAAAGTCATTTCTTTAGTAAACTTAACAACACGGATATATCAGAAAGTGACCACGAGCATGCCAAGAATGTGTGGAAGAAGTTTAAATGTAAGAATCTAGGTGATTATAACGATCTGTACTTAGTCACTGATGTGCTGTTACTTGCCGATGTGTTCCAGAATTTTAGAAATACGTGTTTGCGAACTCATAATCTCGATCCTGTTCATTATTACACGCTTCCCGGAATGTCTTGGGATGCTTTACTCAAGAGTACGGGAATAGAACTCGAACTGTTGACGGATATCGAACAATATAACATGATAGAGGCGGGAATACGCGGTGGAATCAGTATGACTGTAAGAAGATACGCGGAGGCTAATAACAAGTATATGAAAGATTACAGGCCTGAAAAACGGATTCGTATATCATGTATCTCGACGCGAACAACTTGTATGGTTGGGCGATGTTACAAGCTTTACCCACGGGTGGATTTATCTGGGATAACGATGTCAATCTCGAAAAGATTCTAAATCACCCCGACGATGATGAGACGGGATATATTGTGGAGTGTGATATCGAGTACCCTGAGGAATTACACGACGAACATAACGATTATCCCCTAGCTCCTGAGAAAATAGAAATAAAACTCGAAAACCTCTCACCCTATCAACGACGCCTTCGTGAAAAACTCGAGATGCGCGGAAAGGAAACGAGAAAATTAGTTCCGAATCTATGGAATAAGGTTGGTTATGTCGTTCACTATAGAAATCTCAAACTATACACGCAACTTGGCATGAAAGTAACTAAAATCACAAAAGTGTTAAAGTTTAATCAAAGTCCCCTGGATGGCGCCCTATATATTGATGAACACCAAACTGAGACAAGCCGCTACTAACGATGCCGATAAAGATCTGTATAAATTAATGAACAACTCGGTATTTGGTTAAAACTATGGAAAATATCAGAATGAGAACGAATATCAAATTATTCAAGTTAGATGAAGAGGACAAGGCACGCAAACTAATAAACAAACCGGCTTATGTCGATCATATGATCATCAACGAGAAACTTCTAGCGATTCACTACAAAAAAATAAGCTTGTGCTCAATAAACCTATCTATATCGGGATGGCCATTCTCGACCTATCCAAGTATCTCATGTATGATTTGTATTACAACCACTACAAGAAAAAATATGGATGCAGGTTGTTATATACTGATACCGATTCATTCATTCTCCACGTAGAATGCGAGGATTTTATCGCTGGTATGGATGATAATGTACATGACCGCAGTAATTTTCCAAAAGATCATCCATTGTACGATAAATCGATAGAGAAAGTGCCAGGATACATGAAAAGTGAGCTCGGATGGTAAACCGATCCGACAATTCTGCGGCTTGCGCTCAAAGATGTATTCGGTTGTAGCGGATGATGGATCAGTTATCAAGAAAGCCAAGGGCATAAAAAAATGTGTGGTGAAGGATGACATTGAACCCGATATGTATAAGGAGTGTATTGATCGATCTGTTCAATTTACTAATTGTATGAGAACGTTCAGATCGTATAAGCACAAGATGTACACGATCAAGCCAAATGAAGACATCACTCTCACCGTACGATTCCAAACGCTATTGGCTAGATGATGGTATTACATCTTACGCCTACGGGCACTATGGTATTTCTGTATCGTGAGGAACAACCATAAGCTCTTCGTGTACAAACCCTCTGGATGGGCCATTTTGTAAATAATAAAGAATAGGATCGCCGGGCATCATACGCTTAATATTATAAACTTTAAGAGACCAAACGGGATCCGTTGCTCGTTGCGAGCTCCACCCTCGAGCTCACCAGGCTCATACAAGTACCGAACTTGCGCATCAGGCGGTAACTCTCCTTTATCATCTTTAGTCGGTTGCAGAGGATTCGGCTTCTACCGATTTGGCCTTTATTGCGACCGACGGTTTCTTACCTATAAGTCTCGTCACCTCATTATTCAATGCAGCCACAACAGCCGGTAATCTAGTGACCCATTCTGTTGATCGATTCGGTGATTTCATTTCAGCCACATATTGATGACTAAACAATCGTTCTGCCAGCGTACGATTAAATCTTTCTACAATAGCCTGGCTTCTGTGTGTCTTTCCACGCCTTACTTTTTAAAAATTTTGTTCACAGCACCCATAAACTCTCGGCCAGGATCTACCTGAAGAAGTTTGGGCAACTTCAATGGGCTACGGTCGTAAATACGTAAAAAAGCGGGCCGCCACTTCGACGCTGTCTTTCGTTGTTAGGGTTCAGCTTCTTTATATCGACTCGCAACATCAACGACAGTCAGCGCATACTTATACGTCTTACGTCTGATTCTGTCAATGGTAATCGATTTTGTATTCCGCTTGATTTCGAATTGCTAGAATCTCATGCACCATTTTATCAGAGTGCTCTCGGCGATCGCCTGGAGTATGAACTTACCTTTAACGCTTATAACAAGGTTATACGCAGCACAGACCCGGATGTATCCTATACGATAGAAGGGATTAGTCTCGAGTTTGAGAAAGTCACACAACCCGAACTTGCGAGACAGATAGCCGGTTATTATTCGGGCAGGCTCGCTATTTTATATGATAGAATACTACGACATCGTAAAATTCCTCTGGACAAATCTGACACACTCTGGAATATTAATCTCAACGTGCCGGCAAAAAGTATGAAGGGGGTACTGCTGTTGTTTGATGAGTATTACAATCCTAAGATCGATAAGGTTGAAGTGACGATCGAAGGTGTGCCCAATCAACTGTTTAGTCAAGGTATGCGTTCCTATCAACAATGGGATGAAATCAGAAAGTTTTTCGGAATGCAAAAACGCGACCCCGAAGTAGACAAAGTGGTTAAAAGATTTAGAACTAGCGGATGTCACAGTCGGCGAATATTTCACGAATAATTATGCTCTTTGGTTGGATATGCGCACCACAGATGATAATTCTCTTCACGGGAGTGGACGTCGTATCGAAAATGCGTCTGAAGGCATTACGATTCAGATTCAGAAAAAAAGCTGAAACGGCAGAACCGCTCAATGCGTATGTATTTGTAATTATGGATGGACAATTAAATATAGAAGATGGAAGATTTGTCGAGGCTGTTTACTAAAGAAGCACATTCCGCAATTATTTGCGGGCAAACTGGGTGTGGTAAGACCGAATTTATTTTAGATTTATTACAAACGACATATCGTGGTGTGTTCGAGAATATTGTAATTCTATGCCCTACTCTCGAATATAATAAAGCCTATCGATCCCGAGTGTGGGTAAGAAAGGACCGCGGGGTATACACCGTTAATCCCGGTGATAAACTTCACGAATGGCTTGGGCTGTTTTTTGAAATATTTGCCGGGGAGCCAACGTTGTACATCATCGATGACTGTAGTGACTTAAAGGCTCTTACTCAAAAGAAGCAAATGTTGAGTAAACTCGCATTTTCTGGAAGACACGCGAAACAGTCTGTGTGGGTGTTGACTCAGAAATACAACTCAGTTCTTACTGACCTTCGCGAACAAACAAAATGGGGTGGCTTTATTTCACTGTAAGGATAGGGACTCGTTTGATGAGTGTTTAAGAGAAAACGATGTCATTCCAACACAAAATGAACGTAAAGAGGTAGGAAATCATTGGCAAATACCAAACACTCCAAGTTGATATTAAAAACTGATCAACCAGTTGCATATAAAATTTGCTAGTAATAATCAACAGCTGTTTAACAATGCTTAACAGTTCCTTAGCACTGGTTAGCAATTTCTTAACACTGGTTAGCAATTTCTTAACACTTTTAGTCGTTGGATTTGTAGTTTTTTATTATTTTAAACTTAAAAGGAGATATATAGAATATAAGAAGAAGATGGACCAATTACTATCCGAGGATCCCAAACGCGACAGGCTTATGGCGGTGGTCTCAGCCGGTGGAGCAAAAGAATATTTAGGGAAAGAGTTTAGTGTTGATAAAATCGAAGCGATGAAAGATCCGGATATAGACAAGCTTTATACGAGATACGAAGCGAGTTTAGGATCAATGATTACAAAATCACTCGGTAATACAATTATACAACTGTATACCAGAGCAGTTTGTATGTATCTCCCAATTGATGACCAAACAAAATTAAATAGTGATCTCGAGCAAGATCCATTCCTGGGACATGCGCTTAACAGTTTTACTTGCGAACTATATCACAGATTTGGCATGTTCTTAGCTCCGCTCACCACAGCTGTAACTACTGTTAAACATTGTCAATTTAATAAATATAATGGAGGAAGTAACGAAACCAAAGAATCAGAAGAAAGTTGAAGCGGGTCGAAAAGGTGCTGCTGCTAGAAAAGCAAAACATGAAGAACTTCTCCAAAAACTTCGAAAAGCGAAAGAAGAACAACAAGAAGAAGAACCATCATCATCGAGGGGACCAGATCACGTTTTTATCAATCCCTTGTACATTGCTGCTGCGATGATAATAGGTTGTGGTGTTTACATATATTTTAATCGGTCGAAAAAACCACCACCACCACCTGTGGTAACAAAACCCAACCCATTTATTATGTTTTGAACATTAATTTGTACACTATTTATAAACAACAATGGCAACACCAAATATAAACGGTAAAGAAATTGCAAACACTGTATACCACGCGGTTGTGGTCAGCGCATTGGCCGCTGGTTACTCGAGATTGACAAAATTAATATTTACGAAAGCCCCGACACCTAGACTGGCTTTCAACCTCGAAGATATCGGGATGGCCACTTTGGATATAGCCCTCGCTATGGCTACGAAGGATATGTTGGAAAAACAAGGTATTCTCCCACATGATATTTGAAGTAATAATAATATCATCATTATAGTATGGCATCAGTAGCGTTACTCGTTGGTGGGGGCAGTAGTAAACGCTTTAGCATTTACCGGAAGTAATTTTTTATTTAGTAAACTGGGGTCTTCAGACGCGTTAGAAGAACAGAAACGACACAACAAAGCGCAAGAACAACTTCAGGCAGCGACCGCAGAATGGCAGAAAGAGAGGATTCAACGTTTAGATTATATCAATGAAAAACTAAGACAACAACAACATGCTGTGAACACGTTAAGGATGTGGATATGGCTATGCAAGAATATTATAAAGTGATGGGGGAGCCACTACCCCCTCTTTCTCAAAAACCCCAACTTTCAGATTTTTATACACCCTCAGAGGGACAAAAAGATCGAGAATACGTATTTATTATCATGACCATGGTCATTTTTGGCGTTGCGATTCAAAATATTAAACATTTACTTTCTTAAATAAAATGGAAAAGATCTATTACAGCCCAAGCGGTTATTGGAAGGGTTATTCGGCGATTAAAAAACTCGCGAAAGCAGCCAATGTGTCTGAGGGATGAGGCTAGAAAATGGCTACAAAAACAAGCTATATGGCAAATTTATCTACCCCCCTCCAAAGTATATTCCGAGAGCAAAATTTGATATTACTATCCCAAATGAGGTTCATCAGGCTGACCTTTTATTTTTACCCTATGACAGAATCAGACGTAAGACGTATAAGTATGCGCTGACTGTCGTTGATGTTGCGAGTCGATATAAAGAAGCTGAACCCCTAACAACGAAAGACAGCGTCGAAGTGGCGGCCGCTTTTTTTACGTATTTACGACCGTAGCCCATTGAAGTTGCCCAAACTTCTTCAGGTAGATCCTGGCCGAGAGTTTATGGGTGCTGTGAACAAAATTTTAAAAAAGTAAGGCGTGGAAAGACACACAGAAGCCAGGCTATTGTAGAAAGATTTAATCGTACGCTGGCAGAACGATTGTTTAGTCATCAATATGTGGCTGAAATGAAATCACCGAATCGATCAACAGAATGGGTCACTAGATTACCGGCTGTTGTGGCTGCATTGAATAATGAGGTGACGAGACTTATAGGTAAGAAACCGTCGGTCGCAATAAAGGCCCAAATCGGTAGAAGCCGAATCCTCTGCACCGACTAAAGATGATAAAGGAGAGTTACCGCCTGATGCGCAAGTTCGGTACTTGTATGAGCCTGGTGAGCTCGAGGGTGGAGCTCGCAAACGAGCAACGGATCCCGTTTGGTCTCTTAAAGTTTATAATATTAAGCGTATGATGCCCGGCGATCCTATTCTTTATTATTTACAAAATGGCCCATCCAGAGGGTTTGTACACGAAGAGCTTATGGTTGTTCTCACGATACAGAAATACCATAGTGCCCGTAGGCGTAAGATGTAATACCATCATCTAGCCAATAGCGTTTGGAATCGTACGGTGAGAGTGATGTCTTCATTTGCTTGATCGTGTACATCTTGTGCTTATACGATCTGAACGTTCTCATACAATTAGTAAATTGAACAGATCGATCAATACACTCCTTATACATATCGGGTTCAATGTCATCCTTCACCACACATTTTTTTATGCCCTTGGCTTTCTTGATAACTGATCCATCATCCGCTACAACCGAATACATCTTTGAGCGCAAGCCGCAGAATTGTCGGATCGGTTTACATCCGAGCTCACTTTTCATGTATCCTGGCACTTTCTCTATCGATTTATCGTACAATGGATGATCTTTTGGAAAATTACTGCGGTCATGTACATTATCATCCATACCAGCGATAAAATCCTCGCATTCTACGTGGAGAATGAATGAATCGGTATCAGTATATAACAACCTGCATCCATATTTTTTCTTGTAGTGGTTGTAATACAAATCATACATGAGATACTTGGATAGGTCGAGAATGGCCATCCCGATATAGATAGGTTTATTGAGCACAAGCTTATTTTTTTTGTAGTGAATCGCTAGAAGTTTCTCGTTGATGATCATATGATCGACATAAGCCGGTTTGTTTATTAGTTTGCGTGCCTTGTCCTCTTCATCTAACTTGAATAATTTGATATTCGTTCTCATTCTGATATTTTCCATAGTTTTACCAAATACCGAGTTGTTCATTAATTTATACAGATCTTTATCGGCATCGTTAGTAGCGGCTTGTCTCAGTTTGGTGTTCATCAATATATAGGGCGCCATCCAGGGACTTTGATTAAACTTTAACACTTTTGTGATTTTAGTTACTTTCATGCCAAGTTGCGTGTATAGTTTGAGATTTCTATAGTGAACGACATAACCAACCTTATTCCATAGATTCGGAACTAATTTTCTCGTTTCCTTTCCGCGCATCTCGAGTTTTTCACGAAGGCGTCGTTGATAGGGTGAGAGGTTTTCGAGTTTTATTTCTATTTTCTCAGGAGCTAGGGGATAATCGTTATGTTCGTCGTGTAATTCCTCAGGGTACTCGATATCACACTCCACAATATATCCCGTCTCATCATCGTCGGGGTGATTTAGAATCTTTTCGAGATTGACATCGTTATCCCAGATAAATCCACCCGTGGGTAAAGCTTGTAACATCGCCCAACCATACAAGTTGTTCGCGTCGAGATACATGATATACGAATCCGTTTTTTCAGGCCTGTAATCTTTCATATACTTGTTATTAGCCTCCGCGTATCTTCTTACAGTCATACTGATTCCACCGCGTATTCCCGCCTCTATCATGTTATATTGTTCGATATCCGTCAACAGTTCGAGTTCTATTCCCGTACTCTTGAGTAAAGCATCCCAAGACATTCCGGGAAGCGTGTAATAATGAACAGGATCGAGATTATGAGTTCCGCAAACACGTATTTCTAAAATTCTGGAACACATCGGCAAGTAACAGCACATCAGTGACTAAGTACAGATCGTTATAATCACCTAGATTCTTACATTTAAACTTCTTCCACACATTCTTGGCATGCTCGTGGTCACTTTCTGATATATCCGTGTTGTTAAGTTTACTAAAGAAATGACTTTTCTTTGGTAGTTTTGTATCTTCGTATTTACTCCAATCGGTAATATATTCGTACGGAAAGACTCCTTTTCTCGTAACGAGCTTGAACTCCTCCTCATCTGTGAAATGTTTGCGCGTTAAAAACTTCTTATCATCCGGAAGGTTCTTCGCAAGCTGGTCGAGACTCGAACTCAAGAATGCGAAACTATCTAAAAACTTCAACCTTCCCCAACTGAATGTGATGTACTTCTCTTTATTATTCGCGATACACGTAATTCTACCACCACCTTTGTTCGCGAGCTCCGAAATGATCGCGTGAGAGTCGTAACCTTTGAGGTTGTGAAATAATATCGACAACACAAATTCGTCGGGTTTTATTCTCAATTTAAGATTACACGATGCATGCGCGGCACCTCTATAGTTCCCTGTGATATGGTCATGATCTCTTACTTTATCATTTGCGGGTAGTTCCCCTCTACATATCCAACAAACTCGTTCGTTTTCAAACGATTCGTTATCTTTTTTGGTCATCTTTATTGGAACTGGTTTTTTCAATTCCTTGACAGTATGATAATATATTCTTTGAAGTTTTTCGAGAAAATGACTGACCGCATTCTCACCACGAAATAGTTGCGGTTTGTACGCCCTTCCATCAGACCTAACATGCACAAACCCGTATGACGAGATGATGTGTTCGCTTTCTTTGATGGTATTATTCGAATGGGAATCGTCTTTTATTTCTTTACAAATCGCCTCAAAATCAGCATATATCACATCACTAACTTGCATTTGTTTTTGAAAATTGGTAAATTTGATCATTTTTGTCTTCTCTGATGGCATCTCAACGCGAGAATAGTTCTTGTGGTTGATCTGCGCGCATCGCTTAATATGTTCTTCTAAAAGTTCTGATGATGTTGTACCTGTCAAGCAATACTCACAAAAGTACATGGCTGCTTTGTGTTTGTTTGTATTACTCAGTAGTCTGTTAAAATTCTTAATATAAGTATAATGTTGTCCACCATTTTCATTTTCTATAATAAGAAGTTTAATACGCTCCATGTTGGTGGGTTGTTTTGATATTCTTGCGCGTTCAATCGTTTTATTTTTTAAATAGTATACATTAATAGCAATATTATTTTGAGTCTCGATCCTTGTAATTTGTTTTATTGGTGTAGGAAAGTCAATATTTTCAAAATTAAACCCATCATCAGAAGGATAGGAATAAGTTAAATTAGAATTCGCTTTTTGCTGGAAACTTGTGTGCACGTAAACAATGTCTTATACATTGATCATCTTTATTTTTAATATTAATCACAGCTCTTTTATT
The DNA here is from genome assembly GCF_041734735.1 of Babylonia areolata. Taxonomy (NCBI): domain Eukaryota; kingdom Metazoa; phylum Mollusca; class Gastropoda; order Neogastropoda; family Buccinidae; genus Babylonia; species Babylonia areolata. The sequence goes on from NC_134900.1 coordinate 36,938,354, forward strand.
TTTTAACCACTGTGGTGATTCAATAAAGGATCCTGGAGATGTAATAGAAACTCTATTCACCCATAAACTAAAGATTCTTTTAATGAACCATCCTGAACCTTCATTTGTAAAATTTTCTATTTTTAACAAAATCTGTTTTATTTGTTTTTCAATATCTTGATCATCAACAACATCAATAATACTTTGATATTCCGATCGAAATACAGCTACAGTAGTATCATTATTTTTAATTTGACCAAACTCCACCGTTAAAACAATATTTTGTTTGGTCAGTGGAATAGCTCTTTGGTTAATAGTGTCCACTTTACTCATCATAAACGAAAGCGGATCTATTTCATTTGGAAGAGCCGCAAGTTTATAATTTTTAATAATACTACCAAACTCCTCCGTGGATTCAGCTTTATGTTGTAGTTGACGTATATTTTAATAAGTTCATCTTTTTTCATTCTACTAAAACCACGAATTTTGAGCTTTCGTGCAATATCTTTAAGCGTAGCATTGGTCTCCCCCTCCAAAGCATCAAACCCCAGTGCTTTAATCAACTCAGTTTTATTCATAGATTCATGATTAGGAATCTCTTTTCTTGAAGCGAGATCACGGTAATATTTTTCAGAATATCGTTGCACCATTTTTCTCTCTATATATACTATTATATTTTTTTCTCTAATAGGATTTTTTTTTACAAGTTGATCAATCTCTGAATCCAATGATTACTCCACCAAAGGGTGGAATATACCCTCTTGAATAAGTTTCAAAGGGTCAATTTCATCATCGTCATCATCATCATCAGAAATATAACCCTCAGAGTCGCTTGAATGTTCTCCACAACCGGGTATAGGATCAATCTTTTTCTCCATGGGAGGAGGCTTCTCTTTTTTATGCTTACATTTACAACAAATAACATACTTCGTACGTACATAAAGGTTGCATTTTATACAAAGTACTG
>NC_134900.1:36954299-36959299 GCF_041734735.1 Babylonia areolata
ACTAAACTAAAGAAGGAACGAACACACAAATTCCTTACTTTAAAAAAAAAAAAAATTAATTTCCTTCAAAAATCTAACCTTCGTGTACAAAGGAGAAAAAAAAAAAGAAAGAAAAAAAACACCCCAAGAATTAACAGAGGCGAGATCGATGAAAAACCCACGTGAGAAAAATCGATAGCTAAATAAGTTGCTGCTCCTCTCTCTCTGCAACTCCCTGCAGCAGTCAGTTGCAGCATTTAGTCCCTGATGCACCGATGACGTCATCCGTTCATCAGACCAATGGCTGCGCGCCACGCACGTCACGTGTGCATGATATTCTGTCGCCGCCGGGAACTGGAGGGCTGTGTGAGTGTTGTCGGACTTCTTGGAATCCTTCCGCCGGCCGTCGGTTTACTCAGTGGCGGAAGCAGTGTATTATTACGGTGTTGGTTTTTGTTGTTGTTGTCTGTTTGTTTTGTGTTGTTTTGTTGTTGTTGTTGTTGCTGTTTTAAGTAGATATGTGTGTAGAGTATATGGATCATTACGTACGTTTTGACACCCTGACCCCTTGAAACAGATACTGTATTAAAGTTGATATATATTTTCATAATAATAATAATGGATACTTATATAGCACACTATCCAGAAATCTGCTCAAGGTGCTTTACAAAAACGCTTTTCTTAACATAACACATTATATCTATGTTACATACACACACCAAAATGTGACTACACACACACACACACACACACACACACACACACACACACACAGAGACAGAGAGAAAGAGGGAGAGAGAGAGGGGAGAGAGAGAGAGAAAGAGGGAGATGGAGAGAGAGGAGGGAGAGAGAGGGAGAGAGAGAGAGAGAAAGAGGGGGGAGAAAGAGGGAGAAAGGGGGGAGAGAGAGAGAAGGAGGGAGAGAGAGGGGGGAGAGAGAGAGAAAGAGGCAGGGAAAGAGAATGGAGGTGAGAGAGAGAAATAGGGAGAGAGAGAGAGAGAGGGAGAGAGAGAGGGAGAGAGAGAGAGAAAGAGGGGAAGAGAGAAAGGGGTGGGGAGAGAGAGAGAGATGGAGAGAGAGAGAAAGAGGGAGAGAGAGGGAGAGAGAGAGAAAGAGGGAGGGAGAGGGGGGAGAAAGAGGGAGAGAGGGAGAGAGAAGGAGGGAGAGAGAGAGGGGCTGGGGGAGAGAGAAGTGGGGAGATAGAAGGGGGGAGGGGGACAGAGAGGGGAGGGAGAGAGGGGAGAGAGAGGGAGAGAGAGAGAAAGAGAGCCACAGAGAGAGACAGAGAGAGAGCCAGAGAGAGAGAGAGAGAGAGAGAGATCTAGTTGTAGAGGTAGCAGGAAGTAGTAGTTGCCGGAGGACTAGTGATCCAGTGCTGACCAGTGATCGGGGCTGGAGACCCTGTTTGGGCAAGGTGCTGTGTCCTCAGTTGGGGGCAGGCGCTTCCCTCTGATTTTCCCCCACTCCACCCCGGGTGGGAGCGGGTACCCGACTGTGGCCTGGTTCGGGGAGCTCAGGAACAGCGGAAGGAGAGGACTGGGCCCCGCCTGCCTACTATGCCGAGCATCACTAGTGGGAATGGATTTCACTGACTGTCCCGGTGGCTTGTGAAAGTCTTTTTGGGGCCTTTGACCATTCTTAATTAACCTGACCGCTGTCCACTCCCTCATCAATAGACGGTTCACGTCAATGTATTTCATGGTACATCACTCCCTCGATGGCAGTGGAAGGTTTGGGGAGTGTGTGTGTGTGTGTGTGTGTGTTCTGTAGGACTCAAGATGAAATTGGTCCCTCTCCGTCCTCTTAAAATCCCCCTGCCCTCACTTCCCTCTCCCCCACCCCCCACCCATCCGGCGCCTCCCCCCCCCTACCCCCTACCCCCTCCCCCCCCCAGCCCCCACTGCCCACCTCCCACCTCAGTCATGCTTGACCAACTGTCCCTACCCCTCTCCTCCATCACCACACTAACCTTCCAATGGCTACTGACCACCACCCACCCTACACACCCATCCCATCCACACATAGTCTCCCCACTCCCCGACACCCACACACCCACATTGGTCACACAGCAGATGACCTTCGATGGCCGGACGACGACCCCCCGCTTCTTTGACTGTCCGTCTCTCGGGTGTGAAAGAGAAGAGAAAGAGAGAGGGAGGGAGGGCTGGGGGTAGGTGCGGGTGGGGGGGGTGGACACTGACCTATAAATACGATCTCGATGGGGGTGGAGGCGGGGGGGGGTGCATGGGGGGGGGGAGGGAGAGAAAGGGAGGGGGAGAGGGAAGGAGGAAGTGAGACCGAGACAGACAAACAGACAGACAGACAGATAGAACAACGAAAAGACAAAGCCTGAACCGGACTATAAATGGCGGGCGATTTGAATCAAGCCAGTTTCTCACCAGAGTCTGACACTGTGACGTCGGTGAAGGTTTATTCAAAATAAAAGCCTAATAAAGCTACGGTTTGGCTTCATTTATGGCAGAGAGCGAGATTTGCCTAGCAGCTTCCAATCTAGACCTGAATTGACTTTGGAAAGTACAAAATGTGTCAGCTACACGTAATACAAAATTTGAATGCAGAGAAAAGGGGCGCAACCGAAACCTTGCTCTCGGGAGTTAAGACTTTATTAATCGGGCACAGAGAGAAGGATGGAGAGAGACAGACAGACAGACAGATAGATAGACAGACAGTTAAACAGATAGTTAGATAGATAAGAAACTCTTACCTCTTGATATTGTAAATCCCAAGATTAAAAACCTAACTGGACACCACTTCATTTTTTTTATGGAAAACGAAGACATATGTGCTTAGTTCTAGTTTCTCTCTCTCTCTCTCTCTCTCTCTGGCTCTTTCTCTCTCCCTCTTTCTTTCTCTCTCTCCCTCCCCCTCTCTCTTCTCTCTCTCCCACTCTCTCTCTCTCTCTCTCTCTCTCTATATATATATATATATATATAATTTAAGATGATCATGTAAAATTTGTTTCACATTCAGACCGATGGACAGACCGTCAGAGGACGTTTTGTGTCTTCAATTCCCGCCAAACACACACACACACACACACACACACACAATGAGGGCAGGTGTTTGGTGTTTGGAACCACGGCCTGCCCGTTCGTGGCACGCGCCTGTCTGTGAGCGCGTGGACGCCGCGCATGCGTATCACTGTGCGCGCTACTGACTGACACCTGCAAAGTCTCAGTCCAACATGGATCCAGCATGCATACACGGTATCGTGCATACCGTACGCGCGTATTTTCAGCCGTTCAGTTCGCGCGCGCGCCACTGTGTCTAAGAATTGAGTGCATTGACCGGTTCGTCGTATGCCGAAATAGTTTAGTATCTGACACCCCCACCCAGTGTGTGTGTGTGTGTGTGTGTGTGTGTGTGTGTGTGTGTGTGTGTGTGTTAGTAGTGTGTGTGTGTGTGTGCGCGCGCGCGTGCGTTCTATAGTTTGTCTTTTCACTATTAGTGATATTAGACGATTGAAAAAAATTCAAAAAATAAAAAGGGGGAGTGAGAGGGTGGGGGGTGGGGGGGGAATAAGTCAGAAAACAGAATAGGTAGAAAACGAATAAAAATGCATTAGTACAATACAACAACAAAAAAATCCATGAGATAAGGTTAAAATGGTTCCAGATGAAAATTCATTGTCCGTCATATTCTTGTGACAAAAAATTCGGTTTTGATGAAGATGGGAATACTCCCAGATAATATGGTGTAATTTTTGTAAGCCGGAATAAAGAGATACAATTCTGCATTATCTATGGGAATGTAACCATGTACAACATTTTTGGAAGGAGTTTGTGAGATATTTAAAAGAAAAGTGTTTGCATTGTGATAGACTTAACCTGAATGACACACTGGTGCTTTTTGGACATAACAAAATGAAAACTGATGAATGTTTCTCATATATTTTATTGATAGCTAAATTCTATGTATACAAATGTAGAATCAACAAAGTAAAACCAACACTACAAATGTTCAAAAAAGACCTCAAACAGGCATATGAAGTAGAAAAGTATGCCTTTAACATAACTATGGAATATAACAAGTTTGTGGGAAAATGGGCGCTTTATAACTGTTTAATACAAGATTAAACTATTACAATGCTACCTTGGAATTTCGCCATTGAACATTATATTGTTTTGCTGTTGTGGACTTGTCAGTACTTAGAACTTAATTATATGCTTACCCTATACTTTCTAATGCACAAAACATATAAATTCTGTATTTGTAAACCTTTGTCTGAATTAAAAAATGTTGAAAAAAAAAGCGTTAGTAACATGCAGTTAAATCTAACAATGCGTGTGTGTGTCAGTGTGTGTGTGTGTGTGTGCGTGTGTGTGCGCGCGCAACACTGAACTGACAGGTGTCAGCGAGACACGCGAACGAGTGAGCGCGTGGACGCGTCGGCACATACAATACCTTCCCTAGTGTACCCCCCAGTCAGTGGAATATCAAACATGGGGCTTTTGTGTGTGGATGAGGGGGCGTGTGTGTGTGTGTGTGTGTGTTATAAATGTGTATATGCGTTCGTGTGTATGTCACAATGTTTGTTAGTGCCTATGTGTGTCTGTGTATACTCATATGTATGTGTCTGTGTGTTAGTGTGCATGTGTGTGTGCGTGTGTTTGCGTTTGTATCAGTTTGTATGTGTGTACGTGTGTGTGTGTGTGTGTATGTGTGTGTGTGTGTGTGTGTGTGTGTGTGTGTGTGGGGGGGGGGGGCGGGGATGGGGTTGGGGTGAGTGTTTTTGCGTGTTTGTGAGAGAGGCAGAGGAAGATAAATAGTTAGATATTGATTCAGTGACACAGAGAGAGAGAAAAAAACAGAAACAGAGAGAGAGAGACACTTAGAAACACACAGAGAGAGTTAGAAACAGAGAGAGAGAGAGAGAAACAGAGAGAGAGAGACAGAAACAGAGAGAGAGAGAGACTTAGAAACAGAGACAGAGAGAGAAACACTTACAACCAGAGGGAGAGAGACCGGACAGGTATGCAGTCGGTCACGTGGATGGAAAT
>NC_134900.1:36966799-36999299 GCF_041734735.1 Babylonia areolata
TAAAGAGAAAAAGACAGACAGACAGACAGAGAGTGAGAGAATGAACGAGAGAGAGAGAGAGAGAGAGAGAGAGAGAGAGGAAGGAAAGAAAAGAAGACGTGACTTGTCAGGGGGAAAGAGGACGGCAGGTGAGGCAGCATTTCCACACGTTCCCCCACCCCGCTCTGACAAAACCACGTGGCCCAGCACAACCTCCCACATTTCCCCACATTCCCCCACCCCGCTCTGACAAAACCACGTGGCCCAACACAACCTCCCACATTTCCCCACATTCCCCCACCCCGCTCTGACAAAACCACGTGGCCCCGCACAACCTCCCACATTTCCCCACGTTCCCCCACCCCGCTCTGACAAAACCACGTGGCCCAGCACAACCTCGCACATTTCCACACGTTCCCCCACCCCGCTCTGACAAAACCACGTGGCCCAGCACAACCTCCCACATTTCCCCACGTTCCCCCACCCGGCTCTGACAAAACCACGTGGCCCAGCACAACCTCCCACATTTCCACACGTTTCCCCACCCCGCTCTGACAAAACCACGTAGCCCCCGCACAACCCCGCACATTTCCACACGTTCCCCCACCCCGCTCTGACAAAACCACGTGGCCCAGCACAACCTCCCACATTTCCACACGTTCCCCCACCCCGCTCTGACAAAACCACGTGGCCCAGCACAACCTCCCACATTTCCCCACGTTCCCCCACCCCGCTCTGACAAAACCACGTGGCCCAGCACAACCTCCCACATTTCCCCACGTTCCCCCACCCGGCTCTGACAAAACCACGTGGCCCAGCACAACCTCCGAACGGGTCCGGCGCAACAGCTGCTTTCATGAACATCTGAGGGTCCGTGGTTCGAATCCCTGTCACGACGCTTGGTGTGTTCAGAGAGAAGGAAGTCTCCGATCTAGTTTCCTCGCAGGTCAACATAATGTGCAATGCCTGAAAACCCCCATCGTGTGTGTAAACGCAAGCAGAAGATCAAATACGCACGTTAAAGATCCTGTAATCCAGGGCAGCGTTCAGTAGGTTATGGAAACAACATACCCAGCATGCACACCCTCGAAAACGGAGTGTGGCTGCCGACATGATGGGGGTGAAAACGGTCATGCATGTAAAAGCCCGCTCGTTGATACGAGTGAATGTGGGAGTTGAAGCCCATGATCGCGGAAGAAGAAGAAGAGGGGGAGGAGGAGGAGAAGAAGAAGAAGAAGAGGAGGAGAAGGAAGAAGGAGGAGGAGAAAAGATCAGCTTAAAACTTTAAGCAGGATGTCCTTCGGTAAGAAGAAGACCAGTACATGTTCCATGTTTCCGATTCAGTTCAGATGCGTTGTCACAGTTAGAAAGAAGAGGAAGAGGAAGTGGGTGGTGTGGTGAAGCAAATCTGGACACAGGGTCGACGGGCGCAATAGCCGAGTGGTTAAAGCGTTGGACTGTCAATCTGAGGGTCCTGGGTTCGAATCACGGTGACGGCGCCTGGTGGGTAAAGGGTGGAGATTTTTACGATCTCCCAGGTCAACATATGTTCAGACTTGCTAGTGCCTGAACCCCCTTCGTGTGTATATGCAAGCAGAAGATCAAATACGCACGTTAAAGATCCTGTCAGAGAACACGCGAGATCGGTTTGTATCATGTTTTTTCAGTCTGTTTATGTGCTTGGGGTGGGAGAAAGAGAGAGACAGACAGAGAGGGAGAAACAGAGACAGTCAGATAGAGAGAGACAGAGATAGACACACGCAGACAGACAGACAGACAGAGACAAGATATGCTTTAAAATAAAATAAAAATCTACAACAACAAAAAACCACCATCACCATATGGTTTTTAGTCTTCGGCTCTAATCGTACACATAAAAAAACAACAACAACAAAAAAACAAAGTAAACGAAAAAACACATCATGTGAACACGGACCCAACCACACACAGCCACACAGACATACAGCCACAGCCACACACACACACACACACACACACACACACACAACTGACGATAAATAAACCACAGAAAAAGCCGCAAGACCTCCACCCACACCCACCCTCCCCCCCCCCTCCCCCCCCCCCAACCTCCACCCCACCGATAAACTTCCCCCCCCTCAACCCATACACACACGCCCTCCCAAGCATATCGTCAGAGTCTGACAACCCTCCCTTCTCCAGTTTATTTCCAAATCTGACGACTGTGCACTTTGTTGCAGTTCATGTTGACCTGAGCAGTCGCTGTACTTTTCCAACTGTGCCTGTTTTGACAGTTTGTGTGTGTGTGTGTGTGTGTGTGTGTGTGTGTGTGTGTGTGTGTGTGTGTGTTGTTGTTGTTGTTCTGACAGGTGTGTGTGTGTGTGTGTGTGTGTGTGTGTGTTGTTGTTGTTGTTTTGACTTGTGTGTGTGTGTGTGTGTGTGTGTGTGTGTGTGTGTGTGTGTGTGTGTGTTACTATGTGTGTGTGTGTGTGTGTGTGTGTGTGTGTGTGTGTGTGTGTTACTGTGTGTCTGTGTCTGTGTTGTTGCTGTTTTGACAGTTGTGTGTGTGTGTGTGTGTGTCTGTGTGTGTGTGTGTTAACAGCTTTTGTTACAGTATGAGAGAGAGAGAGTGTGTGTGTGTGTGTGTGTGCCAATGTGTATGTGTGTGTGTGTGTGTGTGTGTGTGTGTAGTGTGTGTGCGCTGTTTTGACATGTGTGTGTTTGTGTGTGTGTGTGTGTTAACAGATTTTGTGCCAGAGAGAGAGAGAGAGAGAGAGAGTTCAAGTAAAACAACTGCGCAATAAGAACACGAAAACTGCGTTTCGCAATTGGGCCCAGGCCGAAACTGACAAGAGCTGCTACTTGCACACAATGCAAGTTGGTGAAATAGGTCAAGTGGGTCGGTTTCTTGTGGCACACTCAAGTGTGTGTGTGTGTGTGTGTGTGTGTGTGTGTGTGTGTGTGACACTTTCTTGAAAACATTGTGGTGACAAGTCAATTTGATACTTGTTTTGTGTATGTATTTATGTATGTACTGGTATGTATGTATGCATGTGTTGCCGAGTGTGTGTGTGCCATGTGTGCGTGTGTGTGTGTGTGACATGGTGTTGGCACACACACACACACACACACACACACATCCCCCAACCAAACCCCCACCCCAACCTTACCCCCCCCCCCCCCCCCCCCGTACCCGCCAAACACACAATCACATATGCACAACAAGAGAGCGAGAGACATGATTTTTTTTTTTTTTTTTTTTTTTACACACACGCAAGTCGCGGTTCACCTTTTTTTTCCGCACTTCCCTGCCACACCCTACCCCCCCCCCCACACCCCCACCCCACCCCCAACCACCACCACCCCCAACCACCACCCAACCACCCCCTCTCTCTGTCTCTCTCAATCTCAGTCTCTCTTCATCCGGGTTCGCGTTTGGTGGACCAGTTCAGGTGAAGAAATAAACATCCAGTTGACAGTCACATGAACCGCACGCTATCTCCCAGTTAGCGGACAACACAAAATGACTAGTTTATCTTTCGGGTTTCCGGGTGTGGATCTGCCCAGCACGGGGATTATTAACAAGAGGGGGTGAGTGGTTGGGGGATATATGGGGGGCGGGGGCGGGGAAGGGGGGGGGGGTAAAGGGGAGTGGGTAATTTATGCGTGCGTCATCTGTATAATAATACTGTGGTAGCCTGAAGCATGGATTTTCATGCACTTAATATTTTTATTTTTGTACTCAAGTTCGGGTTTTATTTAAGATGAGAGAGAGAGATGGAAATAGAGACTGAGTGTGTGTGTGTGAGTTTGCACGTATACGCGCGCGCGCACGCGCGTGTGTGTGTGACGTGTGTGTGTGTGTGTGTGTGTGTGTGTCAGTGTTACAGACAGAAAGAGAGACTGGGAGACAAAACATTAACGTAGGTAACAGATAAGTAAGGAAGGAACTTTTGTTCGTGACGTTCACATCCAGCCCTCGTCGCACACACGAAAGAGGGGCCAGTCTAAAGATGCGATTTAACTGTGAACACGAAAAGGACTGAAAGAAATTTTTTAAAAAAACAATGAAAGCACACACAGGAACACGGCTAGTACAATCAGCTGCCATATACTACCCTGATATCCCCACAGACAGACTGACAGATTAACAACTACTACTAGCCGAGTATACTACTACTACTACTATCACAATCGACCACCACTAAACCAAAATAAACAAACAGTACATAAACAGACAGGCTGAAAGAACGCAGTACCAGCTAATGTCAACATTCTGCGCACCATTGATATGGTACTGATTATGTTCACTTTGAATACAATGCATGCCTGGTCACTTTACTATGTGACAAATTGCATGGCTGCATATTGTCATGGTATGTGTGCGTTCATCTGGCTCGTCAGTGATAAGAAAAACAACAACGTAGACTTTGCTTTTCGCTAAGGGTTGTGGGTTCGAATCTGTGTACACAGATTTCGATCAGTGTTCGTAGAGAATTGATTGTGATGGCTCTCTCTCTTTCTGTCTTGGTCTTTCTCTGTCTCTGTCTCTCTCTGTCTCTCGGTATCTCTCTCTCTCTCTCTGTGTTTCTCTCTCTCTCTCTGGAACAATATTCCATCCTCTCTGCATAACCACACCTCATTAAATAATTCAAAAATGCTTATCATGCTCATTTAATGAAAGAAGTTGCTGACACCTTCAAATGAATTTGTTCGAAATTTTCTCATCATTTTGATTTGTCTTTCTGTTTTAGTCTGTCTTCAGCTACAGGCATTATCATCATATACATTTGAGTGTTTACGTGTATGTAAAAGGGGTCATATTTCTTCGCCATGATCAGCCATATTGGTTCTTTTATCTGATATCATTTTACTTTATTTAGTTATTCCACGTCCTTTAATGCTTTTGTTGTTCTTCTAAAACTCGGGTTTGAGGAGAAAAAACAACAGTAAAAAATATAAAAAATAAAAAGTATATATACACACACACACACACACACATATATATATATATATATATATAGAGAGAGAGAGAGAGAGAGAGAGAGAGATTTTTTACTATAAATAAATGAATAAAAAAAATAAAATAAAATACATAAAAAGCCAACTAACGCCAATACATAAAACTGAAACCGCACGGCAATGTGTGTATAATTAAATGTGTGTAAGTTAATCGCTGCAATAATCAGCTCAGTGATAAATTAATAGCATCGCTTGACGAACGTCAATATGTGTATAATTGTGTCTGTCCAGTATCACTACCATCCCTTCAGTTTCAAACCTTGCCACGCGCGTCAATTTGGCAAACTGTTGTATGAAAATACGGCTCTGTCAGCGACATTTGCCACGATTTTTTGAATGTTCAAAAGTCTCTGTCTGTGCCTGTGTCAAGAAGGGGAGTGGTGGTTAGTAGCCTTTAGGCACAATTCGCTGATCCTATCCCCCCGCTGCTATTAATAGACGGAGTGTGGAGGGCATTGAATAAATTATGGAGTGCAACTTCCCAAGGGCCATAATTATGTATTGGAGACATCGTTCATCAGAAGACTCACAGGAGGGGCTTGTCAACATTAAAAAAAAAAAAAGAAGAAAAAAAAAAAAAGAAGAAAACTTGCCATGAACGAACTATAAATAATACATACAGTGTGTCGTTATGTGCATGCTAACCTTCCCCGTGAAGACGAACAAAACGACTAATAATCATCATCAATATTGATGACAGATTTTTATACTTAAGCCCCCCCCACCCCCACCCCCACGCCCAACTCTCTCACTCCAACCTCTGCAGCCTCAGCGAAAATCAGTTTTCAAGGTGAATAATTAAACCAAGACTAACTGATTTTTTATTTTTTCTTTTTTTTATTTTTTTTTTTTACGCTTCTTCAGTCATGGAAAACTACTCGGACATCAGGGATTCGATTTATTATTCACTCTCTTTTTACACACACACATACATACATACATACATGCATATATACATACATACATATTTATTCACTCTCTTTTTACACACACACACACATACATACATACATCCATATATACATACATACATATTTCTAAGCTACATATATACATAGGCTACATACATTATATACATGCATGCATACATACATTAGTATCATACATTATCAATAATTGCATCATCATCAATATCATTATGATTATTATTATTATTATCACCATCACCATCATTATTACTTCTACTATTACTATAGTAATGACAATAATTATTGTCATCATCATCAACATTATTGTTGTTGTTGCTGCTGCTGTTGTTAATCTTGTTGTTGTTATCATGTCAGTAGTGGAAATACTTGATATCGGCTGACTAGCCAACTCTTTGAGGTGTGCACTGGGCAATACGACCCCCCCTCCCTCCCCCGCCCCCCTAACAGCCCCCACCCCCTCCAAAAAAAAAAGCGCCATATTAATACGACACAGTTGACGATTATTATTTGTATTTGTATTTGTATTTCTTTTTATCACAACAGATTTCTCTGTGTGAAATTCGGGCTGCTCTCCTCAGGGAGAGCGCGTCGCTATGCTACAGCGCCACCCTTTTTTTTTACTTTTTTTTTTCCTGCATGCAGTTTTATTTGCTTTTCCTATCGAAGTGGATTTTTCTACAGAATTTTGCCAGGAACAACCCTTTTGTTGCCGTGGGTTCTTTTACGTGCGCTGAGTGCATGCTGCACACGGGACATCGGTTTATCGTCTCATCCGAATGACTAGCGTCCAGACCACCACTCAAGGTGTAGTGGAGGGGGAGAAGATATCGGCGGCTGAGCCGTGATTCGAACCAGCGCGCTCAGATTCTCTCGCTTCCTAGGCGGACGCGTTACCTCTAGGCCATCACTCCACTTCAATCGGCGTGACAACACTGCCAGACTAGTGTTACACAGCTTATCACTTCCTTCCCCCTCGGCCAGACCTAATTAGTACTGAACAATTACGATAATAACTAAGACAACGACACACGGCATTATTCTCAGAGCAAGCTCCATCTGTGTAGCCTGGTAGGTTCACTTCTATGATGATTAGCCACACAAACACACAATATAGAAATATAAATAATATATTATTTATTTATTTATGTAAGCTTATCTATTATTTATTCCCCCGTTTGTTTGTTTTTTTTGGGGGGGTTGTTTTGTTTTGTTTTGTTTTGTTTTTGTTTTTTTTGTTGTTTCTTTTGTTTTTGTTTTTTTCTCAAGGCCTGACTAAGCGCGTTGGGTTACGCTGCTGGTCAGGCATCTGCTTGGCAGATGTGGTGTAGCGTATATGGTTTTGTCCGAACGCAGTGACGCCTCCTTGAGCTACTGAAACTGAAACTGAAACACAAAATAACTGATGACAGTTATGTAGTCAGTCGCTCTCTCTCTCTCTCTCTCTCTCTCTCTCTCTCTCTCTCTCTCTCTCTCTCTCTCTCGTCACAATAGTCTGGAACACGTGCGGGATTTGCAGGATGGCGGGGAAAATTACTGAAGAAGGAAAGAGGGAAACAGGGAAAGGGGGTAAACAATGAGGAGAGGAAAAGAGACAGAAGACGAAACTTGGACAAAGAAAGAACGAAAACAAAGAAAAAACCAGAAAGCTAAAGCTGAGGTCCCGCGAGCAGCATGCACTTAGCAGCGCACGTAAATGCCATCGAGGAACCGACGGCAACGAAATGGCTGTCCATAGGGGGTGGGGAAATCTGTACACAAAGCCAAATCGATAATAAGGCAAATACACGTAAAGGGGGGAAAAAAATCTGTACACAAAGCCAAATCGATAATAAGACAAATAGGCTACATGTACAGGGGGAGGGGGTATGGGGTGGGGACTGTACACAAGGCCAAATCGATGATGACGAATACATATACAAAAAAAAAAAATGGCGCTGTACTGTTGTTCAATATCATAAAATAACAATCATGTGTGCAATACGAGATTTATGATGTATAATGATTATTTTGTGACAGGGTTTCTTGATGAGCCTGTTGATGCACAATTAAATTCCGAATGGGTGAGTAAAGATGTATTGTATTGTATTGAATTATATTGTACTGAGGCGACCCATTCTGCCATGCCGTGGATGAGCAGCCCGAATTTCACATGTATTGTATTGTATTGTATTGTATTGTACTGAGGCGACCCATTCTGCCGTGCCGTGGGTGAGCAGCCCGAATTTCACATGTATTGTATTGTATTGTATTGTACTGAGGCGACCCATTCTGCCATGCCGTGGATGAGCAGCCCGAATTTCACATGTATTGTATTGTATTGTATTGTACTGAGGCGACCCATTCTGCCGTGCCGTGGGTGAGCAGCCCGAATTTCACATGTATTGTATTGTATTGTATTGTACTGAGGCGACCCATTCTGCCATGCCGTGGATGAGCAGCCCGAATTTCACATGTATTGTATTGTATTGTATTGTATTGTACTGAGGCGACCCATTCTGCCGTGCCGTGGGTGAGCAGCCCGAATTTCACAAAGAAAAATATGTTGGAAAAAAAAAAGAGAGAGAGAGAGAGAAAAGATAAAGAAACTGAATCAGGAAGAGATGCAGAAAGTAATGAAACTAAATCGGCAATGCGCAGATATCACGAACACTCCGTATTTGAAACTCTCTCTCTCTCTCTCTCTCTCTCTCTCACACACACACACACACACACACACACACACACACACACACACACACATTGTGCGCAGTCAGGCTCTCAAGACAGGACGTGACCATGACACTTTCCATTCATTTATACTCGCAGTCTGACAGAATGACAAATTAACGCCAAGCTATTTTTAGCCACTAATCCATGCAAATTATGTCCCTGCAGAAAGCAGACAAGCACTCCGCGGGGATGGAGGGAGGTAGAGGGGAGGGGGGGGGGGTCAGTGGGGGGGGGGGAACGGTGGGGAGCGCCAGGGGAATGACGTATTTTCATGATATCTACGTCACGTCAGTGGTGGGCTACGTTTAGAGCACGCGCATTAAATGTGTCATGTTCTTTTTCGTGCAGATTTATTCGGAAGGTGTGTGTGTGTGTGTGTACGTGTGTATGTGAACTCAGAACTCATATAATTGTCGTAAAACCCATCAGAGGAATTATGGACACTAAATCTAAACGCACAACGAACACTGAGTATACGTTGTGCCTGGAGCACATGCAGGATATTCCATAAGACATAGTTAGGGATTGCTAACTTTAAAGCACTCATATAATTATATATTTAGCCAGTTCTTGTTGGAAATAGCTTAATGGCAACAGACAACTCAAGTACAAGAAGACTGACCTTGAATGGAAAAGTATGCGAGTGTTTTTGAGTCAAGTAAATTTTACCGTTACTGTCCAGTCAAATAATTCCTCCTAACTGCCTTTTTTTTTTCTTTCTGCCTGCCTCATTTTGTATGATGGGTATCATGGGTGACGATTTATCCACCAGGCCATAGCCCCTGATAATGTAGGGGTAAACTGTTGAAATAGCATGATTATGTTTCATTGATATGTTCGAATATACATTGAAAATCATATGCGGTGTGTGTGGGAGGGGTGGTGAAAACAGTGAGTTACAGTAGGCTGTAAAATAGTATTGTGAGGTAGCAATTTATCAAACCCTGCATGCTTTTTGAAGGAAAAGGGACAGGTTCCATTTTGCCCTGTTCGGAAGACGTGGCAGTTATTTCAGTCAATTTCAGTTTCAGTTTCAAGGAGGTCCGTCTCAAAGCCGTGTGGACTAATCTATACTCGTTACTCCACATGCATGTGTGTGGCGCCAGTGCATGTGTGTTTGTAAGCCGTGTGTGTGTGTGTGTGCGCGTGCGCGCGTGTGTGTGTGTGTGTGTGTGCGCGTGTGTGTGTGTGCCGGAGGGGGCGGGTGTACGGGAGGGAGTAGGAGGGGGGGGGGAAGAAGGGGGTCTGAATGCATGTGTATGTGTTTGTATGTGAGAGAGATTTGTGTGTGCCTCTGAGAGAGAGACAGACAGACAGACAGACAGACAGAGTCAGAGAGATAGTTTGCATGTGTCCTTGCTTGGAGTATTATTTTTGTGGTGCACTCTATTTTTTCATACACACACACACACACACACACACACACACACACACACACACACACACACACACACACACACACACACAAAATGAAGGAGGGTGGCAGAGTGGTTAAGACGCTCATCTGCCAAAACAGAGTCTGTGAGGGTGTGGGTTTCAATCCCACTCTCTCCCTTTCTCCCCAAGTTTGACTGGAAAATCTTCTTCTTCTGCGTTCGTGGGCTTCAACTCCCACGTTCACTCGTATATACGCGAGTGGGCTTTTTACGTGTATGACCGTTTTTACCCCGCCATGTAGGCAGCCATACTCCGTTTTCGGGGGTGTTCATGCTGGGTATGTTCTTGTTTCCATAACCCACCGAACGCTGACATGGATTACAGGATCTTTAACGTGCGTATTTGATCTTCTGCTTGCATATACACACGAAGGGGGTTCAGGCACTGGCAGGTCTGCACATATGTTGACCTGGGAGATTGTAAAAATCTCCACCCTTTACCCACCAGGCGCCGTCACCGTGATTCGAACCCGGGGCCCTCAGATCGAAAGTCCAACGTTTTAACCATTCGGCTATGGCGCCCGTCGACTGGAAAATCAAACTGAGCGCCTTGTCATTCGGATGAGACGATAACCCCACGTTTCCATGTGCAGAACGCACTTGGCGCACTGAAAAAGAACCCAAGGCAACGAGAGTGTCGTCCCCTGGCAAAATTCTGTTGAAGAAGTTTCACTCTAATTGGTATACAAATACACATGCATGCACACAAGGCCTGGCTATGCGTACTGCATTGGGTTATGCTGCTGGTGTGCTAGCAGATGTGGTGTAGCGTATATGGATACGTTGGAACACAGTGACGCGGCTCCCTTGATCAAGAAACTGAAACTGAAAGAAAGAATCAATATGAAAACATTTCTAAATATAACCTTTTCGAAACATGATTTCTGCTGGCTGCGGTGCATGCTGGGAGGTCGCGCGCCCAACGACGTAGGCTGGACGTTGGTCACTTGACGACGTAGGCTGGACGTTGGTCTCTTGACGACGTAGGCTGGACGTTGGTCACTTGACGACGTAGGCTGGACGTTGGTCACTTGGGGACGTAGGCTGGACGTTGGTCTCTTGACGACGTAGGCTGGACGTTGGTCTCTTGACGACGTAGGCTGGACGTTGGTCACTTGACGACGTAGGCTGGACGTTGGTCACTTGACGACGTAGGCTGGACGTTGGTCTCTTGACGACGTAGGCTGGACGTTGGTCTCTTGACGACGTAGGCTGGACGTTGGTCTCTTGACCTACAGCACTTCGCGGGCAGCCTATCGCGAAGTTTTCCCTTGTTATACAAGACTCGGTGGAAGAGAGAGTATTGCAAATACCCATGTGTGTAAGCCATTGCACAATAGTGCAGAAGTTAAAATTTTATGTCGTTACACTTTAAAATTTTTCAGTTATTAACTTTCCACTGATACCCCCCTCCTCCCTCCTCCCCCCCCCCCCCTGCCCTCTGACCCCCGCCCGGCCCTCCAGTCCTCCCCTCCCCCTCCCCTCCCCCGTCTCCACCACCTCTTCCCCCCTCCGTCTCTCTTTCCCAGTGTCTACACAAGCTTGCCACGCTCAGTTGTCAAACAAACAACAACAAAAAAGTCGCACATCGACACATTGACTAGACAACAGCAACAACAACAACAAGAGCCAGCTTAAGCTCATACCGTGAACGATAACACGACAGACGATTATCTAATTACTGTCTACGCAAGTTTAAGTGTCCATCTTGTGTGTGTGTGTGTGTGTGTGTGTGTGTGTGTGTGCCCCCACTGTCTGCGGGATAGATATAGGTAGACAGGTGTGTGTGTGTGTGTGTGTGTGGAAACTGTATAAACAACAGTTCTTAAATATTTTCACACCGGAAAGACAAACACAACGTGAGACTGCATTCAGTTCTGCAGTGAGTTGCGTTGTCGATAAAAATAGCCACGGCTCAGGCCTGAGCTCGTGCTTCGTATTTGTAGATACGAAAGGCGGGAAGACTGACCTTGCATGGAAAGGTATGCGAGTGTTTTTTAGTCACAGGTATGTCCAGACAGCCTGTCGAGTCACATCATCCATCCTCAGCACTGTCCTTTTCTGCCTGTCTTATTTTGTGTGGGGAAGATCATTACTACGGATAATTAATTAATTCGTTATCCATTGGGCCTTAGCCTCTGATAATTAAGGGGTAAACTACGAATAGATATCAATGTTTCATCGATATGTTCGAAAATCAAATTGGGAGGGGGGGGGGATGAGGGGGGAGGAGAGGGGGGGGAGGGGTTGTGGACTGGAAAATAAATCACACAAGTTACACTAGGTTGCAACAGTGTATAACGAGGTAGCAATTCTGTAAAAAGAAAAAAAAAATCCAAACATAAAAGCTTTGTCAGTGCAGGAAAACGAACTGACAGGTTCCACACCACCAGTTCGCCCTGTCCAGAAGACATCAGTGGTTTCAGTTTCAGTTTCAGTTTCAAGGAGGTGTCAAAGTGTACGGACTAATCCGTACATTGGCGCTGCTCCACAACAGCTGTGATAATTAACTCAAACAAAAGAAATAAATAATAATACTTCAATATATATACATATATATATGTATATGATAGTCAGTCGTGTCCCACTATGACCATCAGAACAGCAGAGGAGGCAACTGCTGTTCCGACTATCTGGGCTAGAATTTGATTATTGTGGAGAGTATCTTGACCAAGTTACATCCCCACTCTCTCGGCCGAGAGGGTTTTAGGACAGTTAGCGTTGGGGCTGCAGCACTAAGAGCCAATGCAATTTTGCCTCCTAGTTTGAGAGTCATAGTCCTTCACAAAAGACTAAGCTGTAAATGATTTCCCATTGACTGGAGACACCATTGATAAGACAGCTCTCACTTTAAGCTTCTCGGTATTATAAAATTTACGTGGAATCAATATTTCTCTAATCTGTATAAGACCTGGGCAACAGGGATAAGCTTCTCAGCATTGTTTACGTGCAGTATATATTTCTCTAATCTGTTTAAGACCTGGGCAGCACAGAGCAAAATGTACTAACTCATCTTCTTTCTCTTCGGTCTTTACACGATGGGCAAACTAGATCATCATCATCAAAGAGTGGCAACTCAACTCTCTCCATTCACAAGACACACAACTTGAAGTCACTGCTGCTTATGCCACCTATTGAGCTAGCACACAGGTACATAAAAGGTACATTGGAACAAACCCAGACGCTTCTGCAAAGAGGAGGCTCCGGGCTTGTCCTGATACTTTCTCTGTCTTTCTCTGTCTCTGGAGCTTGCAGTTGGAATGAACTTCCTTTTTTCGCTTCGTCAAGTCTCCACACTCAGCTCTTTCAAGTCTGGCCTTAAAACCCACCTCTTCCCAAAATAGCCTCCCTCCCCTGCCTCTTCCTTGTCTTTTAGTTTCTCCAGTTTTAGAGTTATGCGTGCGTGAGAATGACTGGTGCGAAAGCGCTTAGATTTGTCTATGCACAAGATTCAGCGCTATATAAGTACCATTATTATTATTATACTGATCATCTGACATGTGCACACAGCAGCTAATGACAGAAGAAATGTGCAAACGCAAAATTAGCTTTCATTTAAAGCCTGAACCGGACTATAAATGGCGGGCGATTTGAATCAAGCCAGTTTCTCACCAGAGTCTGACACTGTGACGTCGGTGAAGGTTTATTCAAAATAAAAGCCTAATAAAGCTACGGTTTGGCTTCATTTATGGCAGAGAGCGAGATTTGCCTACCAGCTTCCAATCTAGACCTGAATTGACTTTGGAAAGTACAAAATGTGTCAGCTACACGTAATACAAAATTTGAATGCAGAGAAAAGGGGCGCAACCGAAACCTTGCTCTCGGGAGTTAAGACTTTAAGACTGGCTTAGCCTTTCAGTCATGAATACGCTTCACAGAATTCACGGACAATACAGTGACAACAGACACATGGTTCATCATCAAGTTCTTCTGTGTCTGTAACGATGAACAGCCAAACCCGACACACCCAGCCTAAACTGGTTCAAATATGTCAATATTTCAGTAGCATCCAGTACAGTTTCATCTTATGTTTACCATAAAAGGTTGAAAAACATGCTGAATCTGTCTAATGCTGTTTCCAACAAATTCATTCCATACTTGCCATTTACAATCAATCATAATGTTGAAGACAGAGAGAGAGACAGAGACAGAAAGACGGGTTGGGGGAAAAAAAAAAAAAAAAAAAAAAAAAAATATATATATATATAAGGGTGGGAGGGGTTGAAGGGGGAGGGGAGGGGTAGGGGTGGCAACAAACAAAACACAGACACACAGATACACACACACAGGTTGGGGTGGGGTGAGTGAGTGGTGTGTGTAGGGGGGCGGGGGGGGGGGGGGGGGAGCGTTCTCGAAGGTTTGGGGTAAACAAAATGTAGACGCTGTTAGGCCTATCAATAGTTGGGTGTAACTAAATATAGCAACAGGGGCCTAAGCCTGAACGGGAAATCCATTGCGTCACAACATTGAGCCGCGACGATCACGTGACATCGGCAGCCATGAAATATTGAGTGTGTCTAAATATAGAACACAGGCTCGAGCCCGGCTGCTGATTTTTTTTTTTTTTTTTTTTTTTTTAAACAAACAAAAATCCGTACTCTCACGCGCGCGCGCGCGCGCGCGTGTGTGTGTCTATGTGTGTGTCTGTGTGCGTGCGTGCGTTTATCTATATGTCTCACTGTATTTATTTATTTATTTGACATTTCAAACAAACAAAAATCCATGCTCTCTGTTATTAACGTTGCGGCGTGCGCGCGCGTGTGTATGTGTGTGTGTGTGTGTGTGTGTGTGTGTGTGTGTTTGTGCCTGTGTGTGCGTGTCTGTGTGCGTGCGTGCGTTTATTTATATGTCTCACTGTATTTATTTATTTAATTGACATTTCAGTTAGTTACGAGTTTTTCGTCAGTAGAAAACTGATGGCATATATTCATACTTCGCGCATTCACCCGCCCACTCTTTAACGTACGCACACGCACTCACACACACACACGGACTGACAGAGAGAGACAGGCAGACAGGCAGGCAGGCAGACGAAACAGAAAGAGAGAAACAGGCACACACACACACACACACACACACACACACACACACACACACACACACACACACACACACACACACACACACACACAAATTCTCGGAATATTGACGTACAACCATCTTGACTGGATTACGCGGCAAAGGCTTAGGCTCAAATCAGTATTAAAAAAAAAAAAAAAAAAAAAAAAAAAGTCAATGAGTCACACTCCAACTCAGTGGGAAAACACAACAAAAACTAAATCACACACGCAGGCGCGCGCGCGCACGCACGAACACACACTGACGCCACCCCCTGAACTGAAACCGAAACCTCTGAAAATGATATGTGTTACGCTGGTAACTTTGAGGTCTCGCCAACTACAGGCCACCAGCATCGAAAATACTTCGGCCGGCGGAACAGAAAACTGGGACATTCACATTTTCTGGGAACTGTATGTTATTCATGCAGTCGCTTTAACTACAAGTATTGTTATGTGTCGTAGAAATTCAACAGCCTGGTCGTCACAGTAGCAAGACATGGTAATTATTTCAATAATCTTGTTGCTAAGTTCCGTGCAGCAGTCGTGCTCATGCACGTCACGTGCAAAATGTTTCACGCTCTTTGGACTTCACAAAGGCACACAAATGAGAGAGAGAGAGAATTGGGAGAGAGACAGAGAGAGAGAGAGGGAGAGAGAGAGAGAGAGAGAGAGAGAGAGGGGAGAGAGAGAGAGAAAGGGGGGAGGGGTACAGACACAAGCTGAGGCACAGAGAGAGACTTACGGTGTCAGTTTGAGAAACTGAGAACCAGAGAGAGAGAGAGGGGGAGGGGGGGTCGGGGGGGGGGGGGGGGGGGGAGAGAAAGAGAGATGCGTGTTGCGTTCAACTTTGACAACTCGCTGGCGTAACTGTGCTTTTTATTGAGACATTCAGTTCTGAGTCTAAAGCAATTGTAATCGATGATCTGCTATTTTGTCACACCATTTGACGTCATTCCCGTTGTTGACGTAAAGAGTCTATTTCCGGTCCAGTATTACACACACACACATACACACACACACACAAAGTGAGAGGAAACACATTTCGTATAAAAATAGATATAATTATATATAGAGAGAGAATGAAACAATGAATAAATCAAACAAATAAGCACATTGATGAACGGGACTAGTAGACACACAAAAAAGGAGCTTGATAATTAAGTACGTTGATGAGTGGGATCATAATTCGCTTAACTGAAAAGCTGTTTGTTATTCCACCAATGAAAATTAACCATCTGCATCAAAGCAGTAAAGGAGGCGTCACTGCGTTCGGTCAAATCCATGTACGCTACACAACATCTGCCAAGCAGATGCCTGACCAGCAGCGTAACCCAACGCGCTTAGTCAGGCCTCGAGAAAAAAAAGTAAAATAAAATAACAATAAATAAATAAACTTAAAATAAAATAAAATAACAATGAAAAATAAAATAACAATAAATAAATAAATAAAATAAAAATAAAATAACAATAAATAAATAAATAAATAAAATAACAATCAATCAATAAATAAATAAAATAAAATGAAACAAATAAATGAAAAATAATAGATAAATACATAAAAAAATAACAATAAATAAATAAATAAAATAAAAATAAAATAACAATAAATAAATAAATAAAATAATCAATCAATAAAAAAAAAATGAAATAAATAAATATTTTTAAAAAAATAGATGAATACATAAAAAATACTACTACTACTACTAATGATAATAATATTTATAAGGCGCAAAATCTTGATGAAGTCAACTCTAAGCTCGCGCGCGCGCACACGCACAGGTTTTTTAAGTGGTTGGACTATCCAATGTATTCGTTATTTTCTTCTTCTCCCGCAGCTTTGTGAAGAGACACTGGGGCATGGTGGTCCCCATCCCAGGTTTTAGCTGACGTTTCAGACACTGACGTGAACACTTTCCAGATGTTTGAGAAATTGGCGTAAATTAACAATCCGACCACCATACTGCGCCCGCATCGCAGATTTATGCGATAAAACTCAGCAGATGTGTACGTGCTGCCACTGATAGACAATATCATCATTCTAGTCGGTGTCTATGGTGTAGGATACATGCATTTGTCCGAACTTAGTGATCATAGTGCCTCACTGAACTGAACTGAGTCGAATTCGTTGTGTTTGTATTGAGACCTTTTAAAATGAAATGATGTTTAAACTGAACCAAATGACCAGTGCTGAATCAATAAACAGATGGTTTAGCCTACATAATACACACAATGCAGTTTCCTTCTTCACTGTGCGCTAATGCCTTGGGTCACGTGATTATTTCTCAGCAAACAATTTCTATCAAAAGGGGGATTTCTAACTGACTGGTTTTCCAACGCGCTATTCTAATTCTTCCTTGTCATTGTTAAGCTGAAGTCTAAACCGCAGATTTTCCATACTTTTATCAACTTGAACCCAGCAAAGAGATAGCAGCGAGTTGTCAGTGATAAGTCTAGTTTGAGGCGGGCCTTCGCTTGTCCACCCATCCTCAGTGTTGGCTAAACCACAGACACTAATATCTGATTTCAAGTGTCTATTGCTAAACAACGCTGCCCATCGCAGTGTGGTTATCAGTACGACAGACGTTCACATAGGCCGTTGTTGTGATTATCAGCACGGTTTCACACTTGACGTTGATTGATGTGGTCATGTCACTGCTGTGATAAAGACGGGAGTTTAGACGTGAGACATGTGATTGCAAACTGACATCTCCACGTGCCTTTGTCCATATTGTCTGCGCACATGTCACTCACGAGATGAGAGAGAGAGAGAGAGAGAGAGTGGTTCTGCAAGTTACCGAGACATAATAAAGCTCTGTTGATTCAGTTATGTATATATATATATATATATATAATCATGATGCCGGTAAGATAAAAGGTGTATGTGTGAGTAAAGTTTGTGCCAAATTGTGCGTAAGTGTATGCATGCCTCCTAATGTATTTCGCATCAAGCCAAAAATGTGTGTGTGTGTGTGTGTGTGTGTGTGTGTCTGATTACATTATTAGTATGTTCTGTGCCAGGAATATTTTTGTGTGTTTGTATTGTTTTCGTGTGGTCTGTGATCGAAATCTGTGCACTGTATGTGTTGTTTTAGCATGTTCCATGTCAGGAATATCTGTGCACTGTATTCGTGCGCGTATCCCATTGTTTCAGTTTGTTTTCAGTCCATCTATCCATCCACAGAACACACACTGACACCGACATACACACCCACACAACCACGCATAGCTCAGAGAAAGGGAGACATGAGAGAAAAAGCAGTAGAGAGAGAGAGAGAACAGAGTAGAGTTTAGTCGAGAATGAACCTTGCAAAACAAATCAAAATCCAAACCAAGTTCATTTCATTTCGCAAAGACATTTTTTACTTTGCATGTGCTTCTTTTTTTTTTTCAAAAATTTTCAGCTTTTTCATCAAATAAAAACATAACGTGGACATAAACGTCACCGTTCAGTATTGTCACTGAAAAAAATTTTTTGTATTATACAAACACTCATTCAACGCTGAGCATGGGAACACAGTAACCTGGTGTCCCAGTGACCAGCACTTGACGTGTGACAGCACAGAAAAAGAAGACCAAAGTTGCTTGCTGATAACCATATTCAGGGACGCCATTTTTCAAATCAACTGACACAGCATTGTATCATGGTCGCGCAATTACATTCACACATATATAAAGATACTTATACATGTTGTACATCATATTTTGTTTTCAAACACCAAGTTGAGATCCATTTTTCTTCTTCCAAGGACAAGGAACAATGTGTGCAACCCCCAGATTTTTTCATACATTCAAAACAAAACAAAAAAACAAAAAAGAAGAAAAAAAAAAGGTAACTGATTAGAGAGAAAGGGTGGAAAGAGGCGGGGGTTAATGACTAACATGATGAGACAGACTGGAGGGGAACCTTTGAAGATGAGAGCTGGACATATCTGAAAGCCAACATTCCAATGAAAAGTGACAAGTTTTCAAAACACCAAGCCACGGCACTTTATAATGCTTCATACACGCTTTGGAAGCAACATGGATTTTTTTTTTTTTTTTAATAGTTTTGATCACGGGGGGGGGTATGCATTTGAAACAAAGTTCTGCAACACCACTATCCACACCAATCACCATCCTATCACTATCAGATGACATTTAATACTGGCAGTACAGTGAAAACTGGGCATCCACTTCATTGCGTTACCACATCACATGGATAAACCCCACTGCTTTGGAATGTGACAAAACTGGCAAACACTGCTCAAATTGATGACCATATCTTTAGTTCCAAGCCAACCAAACCAACAACCATGCTTCTTTCCAACAACAATTATTTTTCAAGGGAGGAGGAAAAAAAAAAAGAAGAAGAAAAAAAAAGGATGATGCAGTAACTTGTAAATACAAATGATATGTGATCTATCACACAAAATGTCAAGAAATAACTAAGACAGTAATAGAAGCTGGCAAAAATTCTTCATTCGATTTACTATGACAAAGATTCGGTGATACAGCCACTACTTACTGCATCATCATTTTTCTGAAAACAAGTCAGGCTTAAAAAAAAAAAAAAAAAAAAAAAATCATATAAAAAATTAAAGTTTGGACATGTACACCTGTTGCTTCACTTTCTTCCAATTTGACATTATAACCATAATTAATAATGGGACTAGATCACCGATAACACATACACATGTATGCATGTCAAACTTTGAGCCAAAGGATGATGACATATTGGGGGAAAAAAAAAACAACAACTTGATTTCTGGGAAAATGAAAGATGAGACCCCCGCCCTGGGAAAACGAAAAAGAAACTGGGTGAAAGAGAGAAAGAGAGAGAGAGAGAGAGAGAGGGAGAGAGCACCAGGTATGCTTTTGAATTCACTCACCCATACCCATCATGTACAGCGAGTGTCTTCAAGTGTCAACAGTGTTCATAGATATTCAAAAAGTACAACTTTAAATTGATCAAATTCTTATTCGCCCTTGCTGCCTGTGAAACTTTTTTTTTTTTTTAAAGGGCAGAAGAAGAATTTAGCATTAACTTAAGTTATACTGAATGAAGAAGGTGGGGATGGGAGTGGGGGGAGGGGGGAGAGAAGATAAAAGAGAAGAAAAAACAAACAAAAAACAAACAAATAAAGAAGTATCACAATCTTTCTATTTCTCCAGGATTACAATCATTTTCTGCTTTTTCACATATGTTGCCATTTCTTGTGGGGGAAAAAAAAAATCTGCACCCTCTCTCTGACCAGAATCCTTCAGTCAACGGCTTCAACACACATCTTATCCATGTCTTCATCATCCACTGGCATCTTCCAAAATACACACATGCCTTAAGTAATCAAACAGCGCATACTACTTTCCAAACAGTGACAAATGGTGTTATAGTATTTTAAAAAAAAACCCAAACAAACAAACAAAAAAAACCTGATGGAAATTATGCATCATCATGGTCTTCTAACTGTTTACCTCTGCTCTGTTTTGCACACAGTTTCACAAAGAAAGACCTGGCACACACCACTACAGCCCATTGTATGTTTCCACACCATCACAATCATTCAAACCAAAGCATGATTATCTTTTTACAAGCTACAACAAACCCTTCTATTGTGCACACACTTTCTCATCACCAATATCATTGCCTTTATCAAACTAAAAATTGGTTTCACAACTAATTTGGTAAACATTATATTTCTGTATTCATAACCTATTGAAAGCTTGTTAATATATGTGCTGACTTTTTCTCTCTCTCTTTAAAATTTTTTTTTTTTTTTAACTGTTGTCATTCTTGGGTGAAAACTAGTGACCATCTTTTTGGCTTAAACTTGTTTCAATCTAGAAGGAAAAACAATTACCAGGAAAAAAAAAAAAGAACTCTGCACATAAATGCTGTTAAGACAAAAAAAAAAAGGTTATCAGAAATCCAAATCCCAGCACATCTCTGATGCAGATTAACACTAAAATTAGTATTATCATCAAATAACCTACTATGAAGAGAATAAATGCAACAACATAAAATTTGAATTCTTGTGCAATGACTACCACAAATGGGGGGAAAAAAGCTTTAAATCTTTCGCCATATGTGTAAGCCATTGCATTTATGTAGTGCAGAAATTTGTGTACTGATTGATTTGAATTTGACCAAAGAAATGACAAGCAAAGAATGAAAAACAGCCAGGCGCACAGCCCCCATTGCACAATACCAGTATGTGATAAACATGCTGAACGACAGCCCATCTCCAATGAATTTGTTGTTGTTCCAACAATTCGGCATTTAGACACACACTTCAACCCCAAAACTCCTCCATCCCCAAATGGAGACAAAGCAGGGAGGGGGGGGAGGGGGCAGGAGGGGGGGGACACTTGTGCGCAGTACATTTACATTCTCTATGAAAACATGCACCATCAAACACCTTCATGCATAACTATGAAAATGAACACATATTTTTATATATACAACACCAAATTTGCTCACACTCCAGTTACAGTAACATTCTCACACACTGATATGCACACCAGTACTGATGTTATAACTCTCCACATGGATCTCTTTGAGATTCAACAATCATCATGCAAAAGAATAGTCACACATATCATAACAATCATTCCTTCATTTCAAAACGACAGTCACTCAATCATTAAAATACAACCTATACAGCACTGATACGCTGGAATGGGGGAGAAAAAAAACACACCTAAAAACAACACACAATCACAAACTTACAAATCATTTTCCTAAAATCACTGTACAACAAATCAAACTACTGACACTATGTACATACTCATGCAGCATCTGACACTCTTCAGATGAAATGAAAAACAAACAAACAACACCAAACAAAAAAACAAAAAGAGACAAATGGTACCTTGCTTTCAGATGGAACAATCGGAGGTGGCTTCTCTCCCAAGCCATTGACAGCATTTCCAGTCTCCTCACACGACAACATCCGTACATGCATGTCATTCAAGCTTGCATTTAACTCGGGTCGAAAGTGAATGGCGAAAAGTGAGATGGGCTGCCGTTCAGCAGCAGAACCCAATGCATTGCACAAAGCTGCCAGAAAGTTCAATAACCATATCAGCTTAAAAATACACACTTCTATAGTGCAACATAAAGTTATAAATCACTCTTTCATGAAAATGTTTGCAAAACAAGAGCAGAAGTACACACACACAAACAAAAGGGCATGTGAATCACATTCCGTAAAAATACAGAGTAAAATATTAATCAGATTATCGGTCCCTAAATTTATGATTACTTTCATTAAATATTTTGAAAACGTAACAGATTGAGGATTGGAAAAAAAAACTGAAAAAAATAATTATGTGATTTTAACTAAAACAATGTCAAGAAAACTACAGCGCAAGACTGGGGCACAAAATTATTTTGAAAAATGAGATAGGACACTAACAAATGACTGTTTTCATACTTAAGAAGCACTTTCCTCAATACAGAAGGAAAATGCAATGTGATCACTACCAAAATAGTTTTTCTTTTCTTTTATTTCAAACAAGTTCCGATAAATATTATTGAAAAAAAGTCAATAAAAAATATCACATATCACTTGCATATTTCCATTGTTTTAGGCCATTCAACTTGCAACACCCACCTCTCCCATCACTAGCACATCATCATCTCATTCCACCAACAAGGAGAAAGCAATATAATATATAATCATCATAGTAATAATCTCCATGGACACAAGGCTCAGATCAAGCACACAAGCGCTCCCTTACTATTTCCTGAATCTCAAACCCAGTGCATTCAACATCATTGACGATCATGGTACAAATCTGCCTGAGGCGCTGGGTCGGCGTGGCTGGAGCTTGGCAGCACACCGCAGCTGATATGAGGCGAGTCCTTGAACACAGCAATGGCAAGTCTTGAAACAGTCTCCAGAAATCTGTGGCACACAGCTTGAGAAAAAAACAAAAACAAAAACAAAAAAACAAAGCTGCATCCACACACACACACGCACAGTCTTTATGATTTATATTGAAGGCAGTGAATACTGACGGATTAGTTTTGGTCCTTGCAGGTTTACAAGATTAAATGTCAACAAAAATAATGAACTGGCGAAGAAAAAAAAGTGGGGATGGGGGAGTGTGCTTCGGACGGGTTTTCACATCACCGCATCCTGCAATCAAGATACATAGTAAATAATATGGCATTCACAAAACCTGAAAAAAAAAAGCTGAAAAGTTGGAGCTGCCTTCAGTGGGCTGGCTACGCCACAGTCTCCATTCCGTTGTAGTAAAGGTACTGTGGAAACTGGGAGCGGGCCATGAAAGCCTCGCGTCCGCACGGACGATGGATGGAATGAGCTGACTGCTGCTGCTGCTGCCGATATTCGTAAGGGCTTTGCGGGGGCGAACTGCATGGTGAACTGTCGACAGAACTGACCCCAGACTCGTAATCGGAGGTGGTCTCCTGTGGCGGAGACTGCTTGAACAACACCCCGACGCTGCCAAAATCCCCGAATCGGTAGGACACTTCATTGGGATCCACCCACAACGACAATTCCTTTGGTAGCTTTTTCAGGATCTTGTCCGTCACCACTGAGTCCAAGGATGCGTCTTTCAACGAACCAACGATGAGTGGATCAATACTGTCGTGGTCGATAGTGATTGATCTAAAGCCCCCACCTCGATGAGGCGCCTGTGGATGCCAGTGGTGGAGGTATTTTTTCGTCAAACGATCGGCAAAGCATTTCTTAAATTTTTCCACAGCATTGCTCGGAACATCATCGGCTTTCTGGAAAAAGCCAACGATGAACTTTGTCGCACAAGAAACTTCGTCCTTCATACCAGATGCTTGTGAACATGAAGTGACTGAGGCGGGTAAAGTTGGATGCTGAGCACCAAAGACTGATTTACTGGTCTGTCACAACTTTCAGAAGACTGTCTGATCATAAACTCATCGCCTAGCACTTCTTCCCACTGAAATACGGTCTCCCTCGCACTGAACAAAGTCGATCGGGCTATCAGCTTTCGAGACCGGCTGGCTGTTTGTTCCGTTCACGTCTACACCGCTCCTCTCCTTTTCAGGTCTGACAAAGATCTGTGCGGGCAGAGGATTTTTCTTTGCCGTCTTTCGTCATCGCGCGACGTCACGATCACGTGGCCAATGAGAAACTCTTCCGGCGAGAACAACTACTCCTGGAGGAACGACTTCTGGTATGGTATTTCACAGGCGTCAAAATTCTATTAATGGTCATTAAAACTAAAACGAAGAAGAACAAGACCGTTATACGCTCAAAATCATCACTTAAATGAGTACAATCGTTACACACGCTGTTTTATAAATATGTATGTGTATATAATTATACATATTTCAAAATGGTATGTGTGTGCGTGCACGTGTGTGTTAGTGTGTGTGTTTTAGTGTGTGTGTGTGTGTGTGTGTGTGTGTGTGTATCTGTCTGTCTGTCTGTGTCTGTGTCTGTGTGTCTGTCTCTAAGTGGGTGCGTGCGTGCGTGCGTGCGCGCGCGCGCGCGCGCGTGTGTGTGTGTGTGTGTGTGTGTGTGTGTGTGTGTGACTGCGTGTGCATGTGTATATATACATATATAATGAAAGTAAGGCATGGGGATGGGAGTGCAATTTTCTCATCTAATAAATTATAATGTTTGTTTTACCGTGTCAGTAAAGATTTCAGTTTACTGTGAACGTTACTGTATTATATTGAAATTGTTCTGCCTCTATTGTTTGTTATACACCTTATTGTGGTTAAGTCTTATTTTGACTTTTCCTTGATATTTGCCCAGTATGTTGTGCATATGTATGCATATGCATGACAGTATGCATAGGTGTGTGCATGCACATAAAATGTCTATGAATGTACACACATGTGTTTTGGAAAGAAAGAGAATTGGGGGAGAGGAGTAATGGGTGATAGAAATTTCTCATATTTTAAGTGAAGATGTTAGGGTTTGCTTTTTTTGTTTGCTTATTTGTTTTTGGCGGGAGGGGGGGTGCGGTGGTGGGGGTGGGGGTAAAGATGTTATTTCCACTTTGAAAACATTCTTTTAAAATTGAACTTGCTTTTCCTCTGTGGTTTGCTTTACAAGTTAACGCGGTTTTAATTTTATACTAATCTTGCCTTCATATGAACACAAAATATTGTGCATGTGCCATGTCAGCTGCATGAAAGTGTGCTTGAGTGTGTTTGTGTGAGTTTGGGGTGGGTGGGGTGGGGTGGGGGAGACATGTGTTTGTGTAAAATGGCGCCATGGAAATAATTTAAATCGTGGACGCTGAGGCAGAAAAAATTTCTCTTCACTTGGTAGACAGACATCTTAAAACACAGATATGAAATTACCACAAAAATATCAATTGTATTGTATTCTATCCCTCTTTGTAACAACAGATTTCTCTGTGTGGAATTCTTCACGGGGAGAGCATGTCGTTATAAGGCAGCAGCACCCTTTTTTTTCTCTTTCTTTTCTGTCTGCCTGCAAGTATATTTGTTTTCCCATCAAAGTGGATTTTTCTATTGAATTTTGTCAGGGTAAACCCTTTTGTTGTCATGGGTTCTTTTACGCGCGCTAAGTGCATTCTGCACACGGGGGCTCAGTTTATCGTTTCATCCGAATAACTAGCGTCCAGACCACCACACAATGTCTAGTGGAGGGAGAGAAAAGATGTGCTCAGATTTTCTCACTCCCTAGGCGGGCGCGTTGTCACTAGGCCACCGCCCACTCACTAAGGTGATTTCTTTCTGTATTTTTCATGTACTTAGCATATAGCTGTATTCAGAATACAGAAAACGGTAAAACAGCGTATCATGGCATGATAAACAGTTTTGTTATATCATTCTGACTCGAATGATAACCATCGTACGAAAGAGGGGTGAGCCCTGATCTAATTTACATATCATGATTTTTTCCCGAGCGAAAAACATGGCGTGTGTGCATACGCACTGTCTCCGCCGTTTGGTTCGTTGCGGATACCATACAAAACGGTACGCGTGACGCGAGTCTCGAGCCAGCGGACTGGGAAGGTCATATGCTGATTCAACCCAGTAACGCACCAATGAGAACTCCGTAGTAAATCTTGCCGAACCACCTCGTCAGATATTTTGATACTAAGAATAGAACTGGGGTATTTGTGAAAATAGGTTGGTCAACCTTGATCTGGAGTGTTCGGAACTCCAACAGAAGCTCGACCAGCAGAACGTTTATCGTAAAATGGATATCGGTGGTTAACCATAAGTTCACCACACTCGGCAACAGGCTTTGGACAAGCACAGAGGATACGATCATGACTGAGCCGAGATACTGGCACTCATTTCAACATATCATGTGAATCATGAGTGTGTGGTTAACCGTGACTCATTGCGTTAGTGCCAGGAAAATCTACTTCAACTGCGACGAAAAGCAGTTTTCGCACCGCAATGTTTGAGCTGACAAAATGACTGATTCACTTATGTAAGCACTTTTTTTTTTTTTTTTTTTTTTTTATTTTTAGAAAGATCGGAAATCGGTTCCGGCGAGCGACAAAGCAAGGTTTCAGCCCTCGTAATGATGGTTCACTAAATTCGCTGACTGAAACCGGACTGAAATAGTGTCCCTCCACCCTCCACCCCCCTACAGCAAGAGAGAGAGAGAGAGAGAGATGTAGGGAGGGAGGAGGGGGCGCGGGGGGGGGGGGGGGGGGGACCATGCCTGATTGATAACCTATCTGGGGACTACGTGCCTGGCCGACTGTCTGTTTGTGTGTACATTTATGTGTGTGGTGCGCCACAGCTGTGACACACACACACACACACACACAGAGTTCACACCCATTACACTCTCTCTCTCTCTCTTTCTCTCTCTCTCTCTCTCTCTCACGTTCCCAAACAAACACCGCGTACCGGTGACAGTGATAGCGTTGTTCCCACTAGTGGGGCATTATCGAGGGGAGGGGTAGGCGTTTTTTGCATTTATTTATTCATTTATTTATTCATCTCTGTTGTATTCGTTTATTTGTTTACGTGTCCATCTATTTGTTTATTTATTCATTTATTGGTGTACTGATTTATTCATTCATTTGCTTATTCATTCATTCATTCATTTTGTCATTATTATTATATTGTTCCCATAGTGTTATTTATACAGAAAAGGTTTTTAACCTCTCCCCACCACACAACAATCTGTTTCCAGTTTCGAAAGGTTACCCATAAGCCATACCTCTGCTTCATCCCTCCAAGGAAGATGCGACATCATCACACTGAAAGAGACAGAAAAAATAATGTTGATAAAAGCAAACAAAGAGGCGTATAGATGAACGAATTAAGAGAGAGAGAGGGGGGAGAGGGTGTGTCACACACACACACACACACACACACACACACACACACATAAATGCAGACACGCACACACACACACGCACACACGCGCACTTACACACACACGCACGCACACACACACACACACACACACACACACACGCACGCACACACACACACACACACACACACACACACACTGAGTTACTGCATAGAAGAACTGGTCAACAGATTCCTCCAGGTCCAATTCCTTCGCCTGAGTTTGCATTAATGATAAATGAATGAATAGATGAATGAATAGATAACTTTTAACATCGTTATAATAAATTGATATTTGATTGTGATAGAGACGGGAAAAGGCTGACTGTTGAGAGAGAAAAGAAAAAAAACGGAAATAAGAAAGCCAGCCTGACAATACTTATTTCTATCCCCCCCACATTGCACGTTTCAAGTGAGGGGAGCAGTAGAAAAAGAGTCACCGTTTCTTTGTTTTCTGCTGACGGCACAGCGGCAACAGGGAGCCTGCTGACCGCAGCTGACCCGTGCCCACTGTGTGGGCGTGTGATGGGAACAAGCGGCGGTGAGTGGTCACTACAAAGGAGGTGGGGAAGGTGGGGGGTGGGAGGGGAGGGAGGGGAGAGGGGTGGGGATACTCTCGCTCCTTCCACTTAAACCCACTTCATCCCACCCCTTCACCCCCACCTTCCCTACCCCGCACCTCTCCTTTTACTGCTGTGTCTTTGTGCTCGCTGTTGGCCACGCCCCCTCATCGTCCTTTCTGAAAGATGGCCCGGTGTCACGTTTCAGGAAGGTGCCTATACCAGGTGTATCCTCGGCTGTTTTTTGTTTGTTTGTTTTTTTAATAATTTTTTTTTAACTATTTATCATAATCGATTACCGAATTGTAAACCCAGTAATTTATTGTTAGTTTGTGTTGTTTTTTCTTACACTGCTCTCTGTCTTTAAAGCATAGACACTGAAAAAAAACAAAAAACCAACCCCAAACCGAATCAATGAGTGAATGAATGAACACGATTGAAAATTGTCTTCCTAAAATTCGTTCATGTTAATGTTGTTGTTGAAAGTTTAAGTTTCAAATTTTCTTTTAGTGAGCAGCAAACAATTGTCCTGACTTCCCTTTGAAGATTAGAAAAAACAACAACTTTTTTTAAATTTTATTTTTATTTTTAAAAATCAATTATAAGTATTCTTGAAAGCAAGTGATCCGTACTCGCATCAGCAACGCGTTCGCGGAAGTTAAAAGACTCTTTGTGAACTGGCACTAATAAAAAAAAAAAAAAAAAATGTAACACCCACGGACTAACAACCCAAACCCCCTCCCTGCTCCAGGATCCCTGTCCTTCCTCTCCCTGCCCCCTCAACACCCCTCCCCCCCCCCAACACACAAACACACCCACACACACACATACACACTCCAGTGCTAGCTACCTGACACTCGAGACTGTCACGTTTTCACGCGGCCCAGTCATCCGAATTAAAGTTTTCTTCTTTGACTTGACATCGTTGTTTGGCCAGTTTGGGAGGGAGGGAGGCAGTGGGGGGATGAGGGAGGGAAGGGGGTTAAGGCAGGCACAAAGAGAGGCCATTGTGTTTCTTCAGGGCAGGGGGGTGAGGGGGAGAGCGAGGGATGGGGGAGGAAAAGGCGGTGAGGGTGGGGGGTGAAAGAGAGAGAGAGAGACTGAGAAACGGAGAGACTGCAGCAAAGGTCTCTGCGAAAAGTCTTTGTCTCGTGCGTAGGGACCAACTGGCTTTCAACCCCTCCTCCCCCCTGCCCCCCGCCCCCCACCCTCCCCCTCCCATTCAGTACTTGGGCTTCGGTGTCCACGACGCTACTTTTCAAAAACGTTATTGTTATCGCTTCTTTCTGATCAGCAGGAGAGAGAGTGGAAACGGTATGGTAATGGTGGTGTGGTGGCGGGGGTGGGGTGGGTGCGGAGGGGGGGATAATGGGGCGAGCTGTGGAGGTGGAGGGGGGGGGGGGTGACAACTAAAAGGCTGAGGGGGGAGAGGTGGTACGGTGAGTGGCTGGGGTTGGAAGAGTCAGTTGAAGGTGAAACACGTGGCTTCACCTCCATGATCCTCTCTCTATACCCTGTTCGGTTTCGGATGGGTGGTTCGGATGATGATTATCATCGTTATGAATTACACCTCTTGGGGCTTCTGTCAGTGACGGGCCCGCATTGTCAAGTTTCTTTCAGTCTTAAAAAAAAAGAAAGAAAAAAAGTTGGTACTAGCTACCTTTCGCGCGTGCGCGTGCACATGCGCAGATGGACGCACACGTGCGTGCGTACGCCATTGTTTTGTGGACTACCTGTGTGCGTGTGTGTGTGTGTTTCTTCTTCTTCTTCCTCTTTAATGATTATCGTTCTGTCGTGGATTTCATCAGAACGGAATAACGTATCATTTTGCATACACGTGCGTGTCATCTTCAGGTCTTCGTTGTATGCCTGTAATATCTGTTAGCAAATTAATCGCAGGTGTGTGTGTGTGTGTGTGTGTGAGTTCCTGTGATGTATCTGTGTTTGTGGCTGGGAGGGGGAGTAGCGAGTGGGGGGTGGGGGGGGGGGGGGGGGGCAAGGGGAGAGAAGAGAAACCGACAAAGAACATGGACGCGAAAAGGGCACAGAGAGAGAGAGGAGGGGGTGGGAGAGAGAGAGACAGACAGACAGACTTCGAGAGACACACAAAGAGACAGAGACTGATAAAGAGAATAGAGACTGAGAGGGAGAGAAAGAAAGAGACAGCCCGGAAACAGAGACTGAAAGAGAGAGAGAGACACAAAGAGACACAGATGCTGAGAGAGAACCAAAGAGAGATGAAACGATTTTTTTTCTCTTTTACCAGAGTAATGAGACAAGCTTAACAACAACAAAAAAGAATGCTTTTCCATTCCAGCCGCGTGGGGGTATGAAATCAAGATCTGAAGAAAAACACTAGAAGAAAGAAAAAAATGAGCCCAGACAGAGAGAGCTTTTGAGGGAGACAGAGAGAGTAGAAAAAATGGACCCGGAGAGAGAGAGAGAGAGAGAGGGTGCTTTGAAGAAAGAGAGAGAGAGAGAGAGAGAGAGAGAGATTTGAAGAGAGGGAGAGAGAGAGAGATTTGAAGAGAGAGAGGGGAGAGAGAGAGAGAGAGCTTTGAAGAGAGAGAGGGGGGAGACAGAGAGAGAGAGAGCTTTGAAGAGAGAGAGAGAGAGAGAGAGAGAGAGCTTTGAAGAGAGAGAGAGGGGGGAGACAGAGAGAGAGAGTAGAAGAAAAAAGAACCCGGAGAGACAGAGACACAGACACAGAGAGAGACAGAGTAGAAGAAGAAATAAATCAAAATGGACCTGGAGAGAGAGAGAGAGAGAGAGAGGGAGAGAGAGAGAGAGCTTTGAACAGGGAGAAAGAGGGAGGGAGACAGACAGAGAGACAGGGACAGAGAGACAGAGAACAAAGGAGGAAAACGGTCCATCATTTCAGATCTCTCCAGTCGTTCTTCATCTTCTTCTTCTGCGTTCACTCGTATGCACACGAGTGGGCCCTTACGTGCATGACCGATTTTACCCCGCCATGAAGGCAGCCATACTCCGTTTTCGGGGGTGTGCATGCTGGGTATGTTCTTGTTTCCATAACCCACCGAACGCTGACATGGATTACAGGATCTTTAACGTGCGTATCTGATCTTCTGCTTGCATATACACACGAAGGGGGTTCAGGCACTAAGCAGGTCTGCACATATGTTGACCTGGGAGATCGTAAAAATCTCCACCCTTTACCCACCAGGCGCCGTCACCGTGATTCGAACCCGGGACCCTCAGATTGACAGTCCAACGCTTTAACCACTCGGCTATTGCGCCCGTCTCTCCAGTCGTTCCTTCATGAGTCCTCCCTCCATCACTCCTTGCTTCTTCCGGACGCACTGAGAGGAGTTCAAAGTTCGTTCAAGCCATTGATTAAGCCATTCATTTCGCTAATCACCCTTCACCACGTGCACCCCCCCCCCCCCAGGCCCCCCCTCCTTTGCTAAGCCCCCCGACCCCCCACTCCACTCCCCCGTTCCCCGCCCCGCCCCGCCCTGCCTCCCGTCCCAAGTTTCTTCCATTGTTAATTGCATCTTCAGTTCTCTTCTGTCTGTCTGTCTCTGTCTCTGTGTCATTCTCTGTTCTGTCTGTCTGTCTGTCTCTGTCTCTGTGTCATTCTCTGTTCTGTCTGTCTGTCTCTGTCTCTGTGTCATTCTCTGCGATTGTCTGTCTGTCTGTCTCTGTCTCTGTGTTATTCTCTACGATTGTCTGTCTGTCTGTCTCTGTGTCATTCTCTGTTCTGTCTGTCTGTCTCTGTCTCTGTGTCATTCTCTGTGATTGTCTGTCTGTGCGTGTCTCTCTGTTCCTCCCTCTCTCTGCCTCTCTCTGTGTCTCTCTATGCCTCTCACTGTCTCTATGTATCTCTGTCTCTCTGTGTCTGTCTCTCTGTGTGTCTCTCTCTGTCTCTCTCTCTCTCTCTCTCTGCCTCTCTCTGTCTCTGTCTGTGTATCTCTGTCTCTCTCTGTGTCTGTGTCTCTCTGTCTTGTCTCTCGCTGTCTCTGTCTCTCGCTGTGTCTCTGTCCCCGTCTCTCTCCGTTTCTATATATATCTCTCTCTGTCTCTCGTACTCTGTCTCTCCCTCTCTCTCCATCCCTCTCTCTCTCTCTCTCTTCGTCTCATCAGAGTGGAGGAAAGCTTTCCATGAACGATCTCTAATGAAGTCCCAAGACAAAGCCCCGAGTACTATATTCCGTGGTGTTCTCTTTGTGTGGAGGTTGCCTGATAATCATTCTGATTGCTTGATGTTTCTTCTTTGTCCATGCCACATGAAAAGTACCCCTCCATTGAAAGAAAATAAGATAAAATAAAATAAAACCTAAAAAAAAAACCCACAACAACAACAACAACAACAACAATACAATACAATACAACACAATACAATACAATACAGTATCAGTATCAGTAGCTCAAGGAGGCGTCACTGCGTTCGGTCAAATCCATATACAAATCTTTGCTTGCCCCACGTTTTAGAGGTTTTTTTGCTTCCAAACGTTTAGAGGTCTTTGGTTCTCAACGTTTAGAGTTCTTTTCTTCCCCACGTTTTAGAGTTCTTTGC
>NC_134900.1:37004299-37009299 GCF_041734735.1 Babylonia areolata
TGTCTGTCTGTTGGTGCGTGGGAGGGCAGGCCAGTTGTGTGAGTGCCAGACTATCTGTCTCTATCCCCCTCCCCCTCCCACACACACACAAACCCCAGCCCTCCTCACCACCACCCCCCAACCTCACCTCCCCCCCCTCCCCGCCCTCCTCCCATTCCCTCCCTCCCTCTGGCACAGAAGTGTGACTGACTGCGCAGAACAGGAGGTGGAGACTGAGAGTGAGAACGACAGACTTCACTTTCAGTTAAGGACCACAGAAAACAGGGATGTGTTCAGGAAGTTAATGTTTTTTTGTTGTTTTTTTAAATATATACATAATTTATGATGATGATGATGATGATTTGGATACTTATATATAGCGCCTATCCTCGGTCGAAGACCAAGCTCTAAGCGCTTTACTGTGACAAATACGGGGTCATTTGCACAACAGGCTGCCTACCTGGGTAGAGCCGATTGACGGACGGCTTCCCATTGGGTGCTCATCATTCGTTTCCTAGTGTCATCCAATCAGATTTCAGGCACGCACACATACACACTCAGACAAACATGTAACATTTTACGTGTAGTGACCGTTTTGTTTACTTGCCCCGCCATGTAGGCAGCCATGCATGCTGAGTATGTTCTTATTTCGGTAACCCACCGAACGCTGACATGGATTACAGGATCTTTAACTCTCTCCATACGAACGGCGAAAGAGACGACGTTAACAGCGTTTCACCCCAATTACCATCATCAAAATATTGCAAGCGGAAGGCTCTTATACTGAAGAGGTGAATGTTGACAAAGAATACCACAATTCTGACGACGGAAGCTAAAGGTTGGGTCATTGAGACACCCACTGGACATCCGAGGGGTCCGTGTAGAGGAGAAGAGGGGACTGGCCGTACTGAGTGAGTTAACGTTAGTATTTGATCTTCTGCGTGCGTACAAACACGAAGGGGGTTCAGGCACTGGCAGGTCTGCACATAATATGTTGTTGACCTGGGAATCGAGAAATATCAAAATTACGCAGACTGCATTATCAC
Source organism: Babylonia areolata (assembly GCF_041734735.1). NCBI lineage: Eukaryota > Metazoa > Mollusca > Gastropoda > Neogastropoda > Buccinidae > Babylonia > Babylonia areolata. The sequence goes on from NC_134900.1 coordinate 37,005,325, forward strand.
GGTCTGCCTCTGGGCGTCTCGTCACGCCGTGAACACAACGGCTGCTGCAGACACACGTTGCACGACGAACACTGAACAGCTTGGGAAAAAGAAAAAAAAAAAAGCATTTGAAAAATCGAGGTTTCATCCAAAACTTCACACTCATGTGCTGTGTGCACATGTCAAATGATCGGTATAAGGACAGGCCCGGCGCTTCCTTTTTAGGAAGTGTCTGGGTTTGTTCCAATCAGTGTACCTTTTATTTACCTGTGTGCTAGCTGAATCGGTAGCGTAAGCAGCACTGACTTGGAAGTTGTGTTCCTTGTGAATGGAGAGAGTTACCACTCTTTACTGTTTGTTTATCACACTTATTCTAGGTTTACAAACGATAATTGTGGGTGTTTCATTGTTGAAAATGCAAGTGTATGTGTGTATGTGCCAGATAAAAGAACTCGATCTGGTTATAAGTGGTGCCCATTACGCTGGTTGCAAACTGACACCGCTGTTTGCCGAGAATTCAGCATCCTTTGACCATGCCACCACCTTGTACGGAGAAAACTGTGCAAGTTCCCCAAGTGGTCCGGAATTTTTTGTGAACACTGTACTATACACCTTCACTCTCTCCGCCTATCTCTCCTGGTTTTGTTCTCTCTCTCTCTCTCTTTCTCTCTTCTGTCTCTCTCTCTCTCTCTGTCTTTGTCTCTCTCTGTCTCTCTCTCTCTCTCTCACTTTCCCCTCTTAACCTTCACCCAACATCGTATGGTGGTTCTAGAAGACAAAAGTTGTTTTTTTCTTCTTTTTTTTTTTGTTTTTTTTTAGTTAAAAAATCAACCAGACTTTTTGGATCAGCTGTTTTTAAACAATCAATCAATGAACAAAAAAAAAGAAGAAAAAAAGATTAGATTAATTTAACTCAACTGAGACTGTATGTATTGTTCAAAGTCTGTAATGTATGAATTAATTTAGCACGTTACACACACACATACACACACACACACACACACACACCGTACACTGACGCACACAGTCAGTCAGTTAGTGTTTGTGTGTCTGCCACTGAAACTGACAACCGGATGAGACAAACCGCTGCAGGTGTTTTTTTGTGTGTGTGTGTGTGTGTGTGTGTGTGTGTGTGTGTGTGTGGTTTTTTTTAATGTTTTTTTTTTCTTTTCTTTTTTTCCCCCCCTCAGTGAGCCACCGACAGATGATGTGACTATGATGCTGACTTGGCAATGCACCTCAACAACACACAGTAGAGAGGACTTTCGGAGATGGGTGATGGTGTGTATACCGGGGGGTGGGAGCGGTGGGGGGGGGGGTGGAGAGGGAAGGGGGGGGGATGGAGGGGGCAGGGGGGAGGGGGGGAGAGAGAGCGGAGCGAAGCAGCAACAGCATTGAGCAGCAACAGCAACAGCAACAACCGCAACAACAACTACTACTACACAAGCAGATGGTATCGGAATGTCGTGAAGGCTGTGACGGCTGCGATGCAACACCTGTGTTTGGTGGTGGTGGTGGTTTCTTTTTTGCTAGGATCAGCATCTGATGAACACACTGCTCCTCTCTCTCTCTCTCTCTACAGATCTACACACACACACACACACACACACACACACACACACACACACACACACACACACATCTGTACAGATTTTTCTTCTTTCTGTGTGTGTCTGTCTGCGCATGTTTGTGTCTCGTCTTTCTCTGTCTGTCTCGGTCTCTCTCTCTTTCTCTCTCTCTCTGTCTCCGTCTCTGTGTGTGTCTCTCTGTATTTCTCTGTCTCTGTCTGTGTGTCTGTGTGTGTGTCTGTCTCTCTCTCAGTTTGTCTGACTCCATGTATGTCTCTCTGTCTCTCTGTCTGTCTCTGTCTCTCCGACTCTTTCTCTCAATATCTCTTTCCCGGTCTCCCTCTCCCCGTCTTTCTGTCTCTGTCTGTCTATCTGCTTTGTCTGTCTGTCTCTCTCTCTGTCTGTCTGCCATTCCATGTCTCTCACACGATCTCTGTCTGTCTGTCTGTCAGTCTCTGTCACTCTCTCTCTCTCTATCACACACGGCTGTAGACTCTGTGTTGTCAGTTTCGCTGTGCTGCACTGCTGTCACCTTTGTTGGCAATCCCTGCACCGAGGCTTCGCTCTCTGTGTGTGTGTGTGTGTGTGTGTGGAGAGAGGAGGGTGGGAGTGGGTACGGAGGGAAACGGGAAGAGCGAATAAAATAAGGTTGTGTACATGCGTGCGTCGGTTTGGCCGGAGGGATATGGGGATTGCGTGGGGAGAGAGAGAGAGAGAGGCAGAGAGAGAGAGAGGGCGGATGAGATAGGTGGATGTGGGGGTGTTAACTGAGAAAAAAGATGTGCAGACATCTTCCCCGCGGCAGCTGTTCGATGCACACACACACACACTCACACACACACACGCGCGCGCGCGCACGTACACACACACACACACACACACACACACGCACACACACTCACATACACACGCACGCACGCAGACACACACACACACACACACACACAAACGCACGCACATACGCACACACACACACACTGACGACATACATACACACACGCACCTGGGCAAACAAACACTCTCACAAAAAACAAACGAAAAACAAACAAAAAACAAAAAAACTACAAAAAAATAGAATAAAGATCGAAAACTAAAAGCTTGAGATGATCACACACACACACACACACACACACACACACACACAAAGAAAAGCAAAACAACAAGAGAAAAACAGGGCTGAAAATAAAAGAGAAGGCTTAAAAAGCTAAAACGGAAGAAGAAAAAAATCGCCTACGCAGCACTGTGTGGCCAAGTGACCTTTCCCTGTTTGTCAGCCACAGAAATAGATCAGACGACCTTGAGGGGGGGGGTGGGGGGGGGGGGGGTGTTTGTGCGTGTATGTGTTTGTGTGTGTGTGTGTGTGTGTGTGTGTGAGTGTGTGTGTGTGAGAGAGAGAGACTGAGTGAGAGAGAGAGTGTGTGTGTGTGTGTGTGTGTGTGAGAGAGAGAGAGAGAGAGAGAGAGAGAGAGAGCGGATAGCATGTGTTTGCGTGTCAGTGAGAGAGAGACTGAGAGAAGAAGATTGTGTGTGTGTTTGTATCTCAGAGAGATAGTGTGTGTGTGTGAGAGAGAGAGAGAGAGATAGAGAAAGAGAGAGAGAGAGAGAGAGAGAGAGAGAGAGAGTGTGTCTGTCTGTTTGTCTGAGAGAGGGAGAGAGAGACGGAGAGAGAGAGAGTGTGTGTGTGTGTGTGTCGAGAGAGAGAGAGGGAGAGACGGACAGACAGACAAAGAGACAGAGAGAAAGAGAGACAGAGTTATATCAGCGCGTGATGAGGATTTGGCCAGTGGTGTGGAGGTGTTATGTGGGGGGTCTGCCGAACCATTTTATACTTCCCACAATCTCTTGCCAGCAGCCCCAAACCATACGATCCGGCGAAACAGGTACAGTGGCCTGGAACGTGAAGCCAGTGAGCTGACTGAAAACCTGTTGCCTCACTGAAGAAAAAAGCCTGCCCCCACCCTCCCCAAATCCCCTCCTCCCCCCCTCTCCCCGGCCCAAAGGACGGGAGAATGCAGGTTTGGGCTTGGCTAGAATGAAACAGGAACACTGACAAACAGACTCACAAAAATCCAGCCAGCACAGCAGTTAGTTTGTTCTCCGCCTTGTCGGGTCGCCCACAAGGCAAATAATGTACGTGCCCTTTTGTCAGTCGATCCAAAAATCAGCGACCAGAATAGACTCAGACGACCTTGTGTGTGTGCGTGTGTGTGTGTGTGTGTGTGTGTGTGTGTGAAAATAATCTTTACTGAGGGTTAAAGAATAAACTTATACAGCTTTTTTTTCACATCCTGTCCTCATCCTTTCTCTCAGTCTGTGCCGTGTTCAGAGTGTGTGTGTGTGTGTGTGTGTGTGTGTGTTGTAGTGTGTGTGTGTGTGTCTGTGTGTGTGTGTGTGTGTGTGTCTCTGTGTGTGTGTGTTTGTGTGTGTG